>NW_022111325.1:7993738-7995102 GCF_000313985.2 Echinops telfairi
GGCCATCTAGCTCAGAAGCAACAAAGCCCACATGGAAGAAGCACACCAGTCTGTGTGTCTAAGGAATCAGGTATCAAGCATCAAAGAACAAAAAATCAAATCATTGTGAATGAAGGGGAGTGCAGATTGGGGACCTAAGACCCATCTGTAGGCAACTGGACATCCCCTTACAGAAGGGTCTCAGGGAGGAGACAAGCTAGTCAGGGTGCAGTGTAGCAATGATGAAACATACAACTTTCCTCTAGTTCCTAAATGCTTCCTCCCCCCCACTATCATGATCCCAATTTTATCTTACAAATCTGGCTAGACCAAAGGATGTACATTGGTACAGATAGCAACTGGAAACACAGAGAATGCAGGACAGATGACTCCTTCAGGACCAGTGGTGAGAGGGGCAATGCCTGGAGGTTGGAGGGAATGTGGGGTAGAAAGAGGGAAGCGGTTGCAAGAATCTATGTATGGCTTCCTCCCTAGGGGGTGGACAGCAGAGAAGAGGGCAGGGGGAGACGTCGGACAGTGTAACTTATGAAAAAACAATGATGATTTGTGAATTATGGAGGGTTCATGAGGGAGGGGGAAATGGAGAGGGAGGGGGAAAATGGGCAGCTGGTATTAGGGGCTGGAGTGGAGAGCAAATGTTTTGAGAATGATGAGGGCAGCGAATGTGCATATGTGCTTGACACAATGGTTGTATGTATGTATGGATTGTGATAAGAATTGTGCGAGCTCCCAATAAAATACTTAAAAAAAAAAAAAAGAATTAACAGAGTACCGTTGAAATGTTTCAGAAAGCTGAAGAACTACTGGAAGCTCTCACTTGTCTCTGCCAGGAATTTGGACAGTAGCTACTTGGCCAATTGACTGGAAGTTCCATATTTATGCCCATTCCTAAGAAAGATGACTCAACAGAATACTCAAACTATAGAAAGATATCATTGATATCCCACACAAGTAAAACCTTACCGAAGACTCCACCAATGGCTGCAGCACCATATTGACAGGGAACTGGTAGAAGTTCAGGCTGTTTTCAGAAGAAGATGTGGAACAAGGGATATTGTTGCTGATGTCAGATGGATCTTGGTTCAAAGCAGAGAATACCAGAAAGATGTTTGCTTGTATTTCATTGACTGTGCAAAGGTATTCGACTGTGTGGATAGCCTTGAGAAGAATGGGAGTCTGGAACACTTCATTGTGCTCATGCAGAACTTGTACACGGATCAAGAGGCAGTTATATGAACAGAACAAGGGACTACTGAATGGTTTAAAATCAGAAAAGGAAGATATAGCGTCTGGGGTCTTAAAGGCTTGAAGATAAACAAGCGGCCATCTAGCTCAGAAGCAACAAAGCCCACATGGAAGAAGCA
>NW_022111325.1:7995578-7996728 GCF_000313985.2 Echinops telfairi
AACAAATGTACACATGTGCTGGACACAATGGATGTATACATGGATTGTGATTAGAGTTGTATGAGCCCCCAATAAAATGATTTAAAAAATCAGGACAGGTGTGTGTTGGGGTTGTATCATTTCACCATACTTGTTCAATCTATATGCTGAGCAAATCATCAGAGAAGCTGGCTTATATGAAGAAGGGTGCAGCATCAGGATTGGAAGAAGTCTTATTAACAACCTGAGATATGCAGATGACACCACCTTGCTGGCTGAAAGTGAGGAGAACTTGAAGCACTTGCTGATGAAGTTCAAGGATTGCAGACTTCAGTAAGGAAGACCAAAATCCTCACAATTGGACCAATAGGTAGCATCCTGATCAATGGAGAAAAGGTTGAAGTTGTCAAGGATTTTGTCTTACTTGGATCCACAATCAATGCTCATGGAAGCAGCAGTCAAAAGGTTAAAAGACATATTACATTAGGTAAATCTGCTGCACAAAACCGCTTTAGAATATTGAAGAACATGAATGTTACGTTGAGGACTAAGGTGTACCTGACTCAAACCAAGGTATTCTTTTTTTCCCCCTTAAGGCTTATTAGGAGTTTCTTTTTTTTTTTCATTTAAATTTTATTTTATTGGGGGCTCTTACAGCGCTTATCACAATCCACACATATATCCATTTTGTCAAACACATCTTTATATATGTTGTCATCATCTGTTTCAAAGCATTTTCTTTCTACTTGAGCCCCAAAGCCAAGGTATTCTTCATTATATCATATACTGTGAAAGTTTGAAATTGAATAAGAAAAACTATAGAAGAATAGATGCATTTAAATTGTGGTGTTGGAGAAGAACATTAAAAGTACCATGGAGTGCTAAAAGGACAAACTGATCTGTATTGGAAGAGGTAAGGCCAGAAAGCTCCTTAGAGGCAAAGATGGCAAGGCTTTGTCTCACATCCTTTGGACAGATCGTCAGGCGAGACCAGTCACCGGTGAAGGACATCATGGTTGGTAAAGTGGAGGGGTGGCGAAAAAAGAGAGTGCTAGTCTGGGTATTTTAGAGAAACAAATCCACAGCAACTCATGTATAAAAGAGAGTTTTACAATCGCAAGGAGTTGGAAGCAACCCACATTTCCATCAACTGACAATTGGATTAAAAAAC
>NW_022111325.1:8000802-8029867 GCF_000313985.2 Echinops telfairi
GAGCCATTTATCCCTCCGCCCTTCAATTAACCCCACATGTGTTTATTGGCCAGGTTGGCACAATTAACTAACTACCTCAAAGAGGAAGTTCCTTGACAAGATGATTGACAGAGTGGCTGCATCAATGGGCTCAGACATAGGAACAATTGTAATGATGGCGCAGGACCACACAGTGTTGTGCATAGGGTTCCTATGGATTCTAGCTGACTCAATGACACTTAACAACAACAACAACAACCATCTAAATAATCCTGTGGGGGTAATCTTGGACCTTTTGGCAAAAATTGGGTCATGCTTAAGTGAGCAAGTAGCCATTTTAAAAATAATGGATTTTTGATAGATTTCCTTGCTGGCCTGTACCAACCGCAAACTGGCTGTTCTTGGGTTAACTCTGACTCATAGTAATCCCTTGTGTTACAGAGTAGAACTGCTCCATAGAGTTAGAAATGTAATTAGTCTACTAGAAACTCACCTGGGGGCAGCTTTTGTCCAGAGCGGTCATTTCCAATCAGTGACCAATTTGTACCTCACAGAATATTTGACAATATCTAGAGACATTTTTGATCACCAGGACTGGCAACAATGGATACACTACTGACATCTAGTTAGTAGAGTCCTGGGATGCTACCAGACATCCTACATAGCACAGAACAGTCTCCCACAACAAAGAACTATCTGCCCAACACTTCAATAGTGCTGCTACTGAGACACCGCCTCTAGCTAGTCCCACCCTCGCCCCCCAACTCCCACCGGGAACTTGAGGAGATTCAGGGAAGGTGTGTTAGACTGTGGTGTGAAAGCAGTTTGTTGCCGTGGAGGGTGCCTCCTGATCTTTGGTGAAGGGAATACAAAGGTAAGCCTTGTCCACTCCCTTGGAAAAGGAAAATCTTACGGTTTGCTCATTGGACTAAAGTCAGCCCCCTTTCAGGGTGTCATGGCGAACGCTACAGAGACACAAGGTCATGAGACTAGTCAGTGTTCCTCCCTATACTTCCAAGTTATGAATCCTCTAGGAAACATAAACAGAAGTGCAACTTCTTTGGTGAATTGACTATATTTTATTTATTTCTGAAGGTTAACATACAAGATTCACGAGCAGTCCTGACTTAGACTCAGTGTTTCTCTGACAGTGACTGCACCATTTAGCCATCACACCTAAAGAGCCCTAGGACTACACCCAGTTCTATTTTAGAATGGGTCCCTTAAAACCAAGAATGGGTTTCGGTTCCTCCTGAGTTCTCCGGAATTCAGATATGTTTGGTCAAAAGAAAATAATATCAGAGAAGAAATACAGGGAAACTAGACTCTTTAGTATCAGTTTTATTTTTCAGCTGAGGAAAGGAGACGGCTCCAGCACCCCAACTATATACCATTTAGAGACAACTGGAGGATGCGAGCAGTGTGATCTGGAGAGGGTCTCTGCTTTTCCCTGTGAGCCAGGGCCTTGGGGTTCAGGACACAGTGCCACGACAGTCAATGCAGTATGGATGACACACACGCTTCTCTGAGGGCAGTTTCCTTCTCTGATGAGGCCTTGAGCCAGAGACTCAGGGAAATTTTAGGGGAAAGGTTCTTATTTCTCCCTTTGCTTTTGCCCTCCCAGGAGGTAGAATTCAGGAACCTGGGTTGAAATGAAGGAGTCAAGTGTTCATAAATGCCTGTGAGTAGCTCCCCAGTTTCTGAGACTAGACAGCGAAAGGGCCTAAGGTTACCAAAAGATGGTGTACTGGACATTTAGTCTTCACCTCCCTTCCTTTGTTTGGGGAACTCCCTCACTCATCAAAGGCAGAGCCCACTCACCACAGGGTAAGCGAGAAACATCAGTATTTAGATTCCTAACCTCCCTCGGAGGTAGACGCGAACATGTGATCTAGGAGAGCCCCGTTAGTCCCAGACTTTAAATCAGAAGCCGGAGATGTCAAGACGGAGGAGGGGCTGTGGAGACAGCATCTTGATGGTAGCCGGTGCAACAGCAACAGTAATTATTCTATTTCCAGGCCCGGTGGAGGATTGAGGCAGGGGCGTCGTGGGGTCAGCGGTCAGTGACAATGAAACTGTGGCACCCACATCATTCACCCTGCACGGGCTTTTGTGGTTTCGGGCTGTGGTCCTACCCACATTGAGTGTTCCCCTTTACTGCCCATTTCCACCACACGGTTTTGCAGAATGCCCTAACAAGTACTTGAGCCAATCAGTCAATATCTTTTCAGTAGGTTTCTGTAAGTAAAATCCTCAGTCTTTTTCTACTGCTCAGGACCCTATTATAGAAGTTGGCACCAGGAAATGCGCGTAGAACTGAATGGAGGAGGCAGGGCTAAGGACAATCAGAACCTCAGAGTTTCAGGCTAGAAACTGGTATCCTTTGTTATGCAATTGTAAAATAGTTGGTTACTTTGTAAAGTGCTTCGTAAGTTTATATAAGAACCATAAGAAAAAGAGAAGTTTAATCAAGGAACGTTGGAAACTCTCCATGAGTTTGGATCTGAGCAGATAATAGAACTTTGCCAAAGGAGGCTCTTTCGGTCAGCCTACAATCTAAGTTATTTCAAGTCCAATCATTTGAAGCTAAAACACTTTAATTTTCTACTCCACGATAAATTTAGTGTGAGGAGAGGTGTGCAGGGACTTGGCAGTACCTGCCACTGGCCTTGATGCTCAATACCACTGAAACCTGGGGTCTGAGAATGGGTTCAGAATCAAGTGACGGAGAATTTTAGCTGAGGCTCCAGGTTTGTTATCCAGGGGAGGGAACCAAGAATTAGGATTTAAAACTATGAGCAGTTGAAAGTTTGTCAGGGATCCCCCTCTGATGCATGCTGGACCTGATCTGGTTTTCAACATTTTCTGTGTTTTTGTTTGTTTTTGTTTACTCATATTAGGGTGTATCTCAGAGGTGTTATGTCATGGGAGGTCACCTTTATGAAGTTGTGTTATATGATTTTATGAGTTTCAGCATATAAAACCTAGGATTGATGAACCCATAGGGACAATATGTAGAATAAGAGTTTCAGGGGGCGGGTGGGGGGTTAAAAGGGAGCCGATGTCAAGGAGCCCAGGAAGAAAAAGAATGTTCAGAAACTGATTGTGGTAGCAATTGTACAATTTTGCTCAATGTGATTGAACTATGGAGTAGTATGATATATGTATTAACTCCCAATTAATAATAAGGTTTTATATATATATATATTTGGAAAGGAGACATTGCTCTGAGATAAGTTTTCCTGAGAATCTCAAGTTCTTTGGTAATGTGCATCCCTAAACACATACCATTTGTCTTTAAAAGGAAATAGCATTTGCTCAAAATCATACTTTTAAGAATGGCAGATGGGTGTCATTCTGTTATGCAAAGTTCAGAGACCTCTAAGTCTGTTTGTTGACTGTTTACCCACTCTTTAGCTGTTTATTGATTCTTTAGTTTTTGAGCTTTGCAAATAAAAATACTGATTCTCTTAGTTACTCTTACACACTAGCCATGGAGTGTTTTACACATAATAAGGAATTCACTTTGTTTCTCACCCAGAGAGAACAACAGGCCCAGAGCCCGAGTCAGGTCTGCATGGTGCTCGGGATCAGCTTACAGAACAACAGAATGTAAACTTTTTCAGATTCGGCAGCTGGTGGTCAAATGCCTGGGATCGTCCTCTGTGTCCTGCCTTTCTGTCTTGGGCCTTTAATCTCCAATCCCACAAAGAAGAAGAGACTCAGAAGTCTGGGCTCACTGGACTCATGTGCACCGCACTTCGTCTGGTACACCACAGGATGGAAAGCGACGGTCAGTCTGTCTCCATTCCACGTCTCGTGCCTGGAAAAGCCTCCTCTTTGTGTCCATTGCAGGTGAGTGTGGAGGAACCATCGCCAGGGCGTTGATCCGAGAAGGGTACAGATGCACCGAGTGCCAGTGGGAACTTGGGGGCCCCCGGCCCAGTTTTGTGTTTACTTCGGTTCTTCCGTCGTCCTTTAGAAAGTCCCTTCCTTGGATCTGTGGTGTCAGCTGTCCGGAAGGGTCACACTGGCATAGACTGTGATGGAGTTTGGGTCCTGATGGCCAAACAAAAGGAGTCTTAGCAGAGGGACCAGACACTGGGTCCACAGGGTACACATGGAAACTGTGGAAGAGGATCTAGAGACCCTGTAGCATGGGGACTTGCTAGGCACTGTCAAGATGGGGACATTGCTGGAGACAGCACTCCAGACTGCCCGTGCCACTCACAAGACTGACAGCTGCCTTCTAAGCACTCACATGCCACCTAGCAGAGGGGAGACTGTTCCAGTGTGATCTGAGCACTGGTACTCAGCGCCATCTCTCTCCTCCTCCTTCGAAAGCACAACGATCTGTTTGTGGTGGGCATGGGGCCCAGTGTGAAGGAGCCAAGAGGGTTTTAATGTGCTGAACTTTAGAAAGGGCTAATGAAGCCGGAAGGAGCCCTGGTGGCGTGATGGTTACTGGTTGGGCTGCTAACGGCAAGGTCAGCAGTTTGAGACCACCAGTCAGCTCCCAGGGAGAAAGATGGGGCTTTCTAGTGCCGTGAAGAGTTACAGTCTCAGAATCTCACAGGGGTAGTTCTGCCCTGTCTGTAGGGTCACTGTGAGTTAGCACCCATTGGACGGCAGTGAGTTTTTAAATTTGTTTTGTCTTGTTTGTTTGTTTTAGTGAAGTCTGAAGGGTCAGTCCCTGGGTCATGAACCATGTTAACATGTTTGGTTGCTAACTGAAAGGTTGGCAAGTTAGGTTCTCCCAGAGCCGTTTTGAGGAGAAAGGCCTGGAGATATACTTGTAGAAAGAAGTCCCTGGAAACCCCGGGAGCACAGTTCTACCCTGACACACACGGAGTCACCTGAGTCGGGTGAACTTGACCATCACTGAGCCAGGTAGGAAGGCCTGAAAGGACCAGGAGGAATTGGTGCAGGCAGGAGGGTGGGTAGGGGGATAGGGTAGAAAAAAGACTTCTCAGAGAGAGTTTTAGATCAAGAACGAGATGGGATGGGGGAATTTAGGAGGTTTTACTATAGAATGTGAAATTATCATACAGTTCTTGTTCCACACACAAACTTTAGTGGGTATCTTCAATTTTTTAAAAAGATTCTGAAGTCAGATTTATGTTTTCAGTTCCTCCTTGAAAATGACAAGGAGCCAAAAAAAAAAAAAAAAGAAAAATGAAAATGACAAGGAGCCCTGGTGGCGTGGTGGTTATGTGTTGGGCTGCGATCCACATGGTTGGCAGATCAAAACCACCAGCAGCTCTGTGGGAGAAAGACTGGGTTTATTACTCTTGGGAGCAGTTATAGTCTTTAAATGACTAGAGGGCCCCATGAGTCAGCATTCACTCAATGGCAGGGAGTTTGGGTTGGTTTTTGAAAATGACAATGGACTAAGAATCAACCTCAAGATGTCTTCTCTTTGGGCACAGTAGGAGCTTTGTGAAAGAAGGGTAGCTAGTAGGCCTTCCTGCGGCCTTTCAAGCCTGTCTTCTTCCCGAAAACACTCTATTTAATACCAAACCCAAAACCTCTGCCATCCAGTCAATTCTGACACACAGCGACCCTACAGGACAAGGTAGAACTGTTCCTGCGAGTTTCCGAAACTATCACTTTTTAATGGGCGTAGAGAGCCTCGTTTTTGTGCCCTGGAGTGGCTAGTCATTTCAAACTGCTGACCTTGTGGTTAGCAGACCAAAGTGTACCATGCTACCAGGGCTCCTTTGATGGAACACAGCCTACCCATATTAAAACGAACCATCCTAAAGTGCACATGCCAGAAGTATCAAAGCCAGGAGCCAGGATGTTAGCTCAGAAATTATTTCTGTCCATTTAGTAAGGAGGACAGATTTCTAGAAGAAGTGAAGTTAGTACACACTGGTCTTGCTGTGCCCTAGAACAGGCGAGCGGGACTCATTCTGGGTTGCATGCCACATTCTCTTCTCAGCCTCAGGCCCACGCAGAACTCCATCACAAATATTCTGATTCAGTAAGGCTGGATAGGACCTTGACCATGAGAAGTTTTGTAAGTTTTCGTAAGCACCCCTGCCCCCGTTATTTTGTTATGCAGCAGGAGGGGAGCAGTCACTAAGGACCCCCGAAGGCCCTAGCTGCCTACTGGAGGTGGCTCCCTCCTTAATGCGTTCTACACCAGCTTTCAAAGGCACCCCCCTTTCCTTTCCTCTGCCCATCCCTTCTCCCTAGAGAGGAGGCACGGAGAGCACACTCACCTGGACAGGCTCTGGAACAGGATCTGGGATAGGCTCAGCGGCAGCAACGTAAATAGTGGTACAGGGGTCATGAGCTGGCAGGAACTCAGGTGTCTTCTGAACAGCCTGTACAGGCAGCAAAGAGAGCAGAGGATTTGTTGAGCAGAGAGCTGAGAATTGTATGCAATCTTGATATTTGAATTTGATTGCTCTGGAAGCCTTTAGGTTGAAAAGCAACACTGGAATATTAGGGAAATATTTTGGTTCAATACATTGAGGATCTTCTAATAGTAAAAGAAGCTCAAATGTGGCATGGTTTTCTTGGAAAGCAGTGGATTCCTCATAAGCAGATCTATTCAGGTGTGGGCTTTAGCGTGTATGTCAATTACCTGGGAATCTTGTTAGAGATTGGGTCTATAATTGAGCCTGTACGATAATATAGACATACAGATCAGTGAAGCAGAATAGAGAACCTCAGAATAGAATCACACACGTACAGACTCTTGGTTTATGATGAAGGTGGTACTGCAATGGGGGAAGGACAATCTTCTTAGTATACAGTCTATAGGCTATCCATATGGGAAAATAGGACCATTAAACTACCCAACTACATGGACACCCTCCTTCCCCACAGAAGAATTCACTTCAGAAGAACGCACTGAAGCTACAGCTTAGGAGAGGGGTGAGTCTGATCAGAGCACACAGGAGCAAATGAAGAGGGAAGGAGTGGAGCACATCCTGGCCCACCAAGCCCTGGGAATGATATTCCTGCTCAGAGCAGCCAATGCATAGAGAGGACCATAGGGCTGGCCCCACCATGAGACACAACATCCCTCACTGACCCACAGCACTACTGGAGACAACACAGGAGACACAGTGTGGGAATTGTGCCCCATCTGACCCCACCATACGGGGCGAGACACTAAGAGTGCATGCGCAACAGAGCAGGAAGGGGAGCAGAGCAATGAAGTCCTGGGGGAATACCAAAAATAGACTTTGGGGCCAGGGTGTGGCACCCCATCAGACTCAACCGGAAAACACTCATAAAAGTCAACAAACAGACCTGGAACTATTTCTAGGGTTTTCATTCTTTCCTCTAGTTTTTGTTGTTTTGTTTTATTTTGTTGGTTCGTTTTGCTCTGTCTTGTTTTTGTGCTTATTATTGTCTCTGCATGTCTACCTAGATAAGAGAGGCGATATAAACAATCCTGAGGAGAAAACAACAGGACTGATGGTTCTGGGGGGATAGGGAGAGGGGGAGATAGGGGGAAAGAAGTGCGTGTTAACAAACCCAGGGACAAGGGAACAACAAGTAATCTAAAATCGATGGCGAGGAGGGTGTAGGAGGCCTAGTAGGGCTTGATCAAGAGCAATGTAACTGAGAGGAATTAGTGAAACCCAAATGAAGGCTGATCATGATAGTGGGACAAGAGGAAAGTAAAAGGAAATAGGGGAAAGAACTAGGAGGCAAAGGACATTTATAGAATTCTAAATACAGGCATGTACATATGTAAATGTATTTATATATAATGATAGGGAAATAGATCTATGTACATACATTTATATGTTAAGTATTAAGATACCAGACTGACATTGGGCCTCTTCAAGTACTCCCTCAATGCAAGAACACTTTGTTCTAATAATCTGTCATTCCATGAGCTCACTTTCCTGACACAATCATTGAAGACAAAACAGGTGCATAAGCAAATATGGTGAAGAAAGCTGATAGTGGCTGGCTACCAAAAGATAAAGCATCTGGGGTCTTAAAGGCTTAAAGATAAACACACAGCCTTCTAGCTGAGAAGCAACAAAGCCCACATGGAAGAAACACACCAGCCTGTGTGATCAAGAGGTGTCAATGGGATCAGGTATCAGGCATCAAAGACCCAGAACAAAAAATGATATCATTGTGAATGATGGGGAGTGCAGATTGGGGACTCAAAGCCCATCTGCGGCAACTGGACATCCCTTTACAGAAGGGTTGTGGGGAGGATATGAGCCAGTCTGGTTGCAGTGTGGAAATGATGAAACATACAACTTTCTTCTAGTTTTTAAATGCTTTCTCGCCCCTGATATCATGACCCCAATTCTACCTTACAAATCTGGCTAGACCAGAGCATGTACACTGGTACAGATATGAACTGGAAACACAGGGAATCCAGGACAGATAAACCCCTGAGAGTAGCCATACCAGGAGGGTAAGAGGAAGGTGGAAGGAGAAAGGGTAACCAATCACAATGATCTACCTATAGCTCCCTCCCAGACGGATGGACAACAGAAAAGTGAGTAAAGGGGAACATTGGTCAGTGTAAGACATTAAAAAATAATAACTTATAAATTATGAAGGGTTCATGAGGGAAGGAGAGAAAAAATGAGGAGCTGATACCAAGGACTTAAGTAGAAAAAAAAATTGACAATGATGATGGCAACATATGTACAAATGTGCTTGACTCAATGTATGTATGTATGGACTGTGATAGGAGCTGTATGAGCCCCCAATAAAAAGGAGGATGCTAAAACTTCCAAGACATACAAATAGCTGTTCAACCTCTTTAAAAATTGTGGAGGTGCAAAATAAAAGCACAATAAGATATGTTTGATAGAATGGCTGAAATTAAAAAGACTGATAATACCAGGTTTTGAGGAGAATATACAGCCATTAGAATGCTCATATATTGCTGGTGGGAAAGTAAATGAGTATATCGACTTTGAAGATAAGTTGGCTTTCTCTACTTGGTTTGAGCTATGCATACTCTGAGTCAACAATTCTATGTCTAGGTATATATTGTGGTTGTTGTTAGGTGCCATTGGGTGGGCTCTGCCTCATTGTCACCCTATAGACAACAGATAGACAGGGAAGTCACCATGGAAGAGATAAACTTGGTTATCTAAAGGTGTAAATGCATCCAAGTGGGAGGGGTGTGCTCTGGGTTCTCTTGCGTATTTTACTTGAGCTTGCTTCTCAGCAGGGACTGTAAAAAACCCACTGCCACCCAGCTGATTCTGACTCACAGTGACCCGATAGGACACAGTAGGACTGTTCCCCAGCTTCAGAGAGTATACATCTTTACGAGAGCAGGGATAGTGGCTTCCAACTGTTGATTTGTGATTAGCAGCCCACCCCTGTACGCACTCTGCTCCTAGGCCTGTTAGCTCCCTGGGCTGTGGAACAGCCACTTTCCAGGCCACGAGGAGGAGCGGAAATAAGGGCATTGTCCAGGAGTCCACCTCTTCTTTCTCAGACAGGTGCTACTGTCTTCTGAGGCAATTTCCCAAGTTATCAGTCAAGCTACCTTTTTCCTTCACACTCTCTATTCCAGGATATTCCCCCTCCCACAACTGGATTCTGTACTGCACATTACTTAGATTGTTGCATAGCTGAAAAACTGCATCTTGGTATGGAACCACTGGTTTTAAGCCTCTCTCTTTGATTTCTTGACTAGCTTCTCTTCCTGCCTTCGTTTGCTCTGTCCTTTTCTGTTTGTCTCTTGGCCCCTCCACCACTGTTTCACTTGTTCCAGCTCCAGTCTACATACCAGTCAATCACTCTCTAGCCAGATTCTCAGGAGCCCCTTCCCTTGTCTCTTTAGCACCTTGCAAGCCCCTAAACAAGGGTCAAGTCAAACATGCCACTCCTTTCCAAACCTTCCCTGCTCTCTGCAAGCCTAGAGAAAGATGAGTTTGGTTTAGAGCTATAGACTCCTAGAATGTCAAAGATGGTAGAAATCTGACACATATGTGTTAATAACTTGTTTTTTCCAATAAAGCAAGATTATCTAGTGTTTTCCATTATTTCAAATAATAAATAGTCCCAGCTGACACTGAAGCTTAGTCATCTTTTGGATAGTTTTTGTTCCTGATTTCTGTTTCCCTATTTTCATCTGCTCCAAACCCCACGTAGGACCATGGGTGTCAGCTGTGTGAAGGGGATTGGCTAGGAATCCTATGGGGGGCATGACAGGCCCTGCCCAGACAAAGAACGGTAGAGACTTACACCTGAGTTCTGGACTTGGGCGTAGATCGTCAGGCTTTTTGCTTCCACAGCCGGCTGGGCAAGACCTGCTTTACCTAGAGGAGGGCAGAGGAGTAGTTATTTCTTCTTGATTCTTAGCTTGAGCTCTCACCTCAGGCCTAGTCAGTCTCCACTCTCCGCTGCACATCCGTCTCCCCCAAGAGCACCAGCTTTGGGCTCACGCACACAGAACATCAAGTTCCAACGCCCGTGTACCTGTGCCACATGATGTTCAGTTTGTTGCTTGATTCCTCTGAACTTGTTTCACTATCTGTGAAAGGACATGAAAACCTGTCCTGTAGGACTGTTGCGGTGATTGAAGTAGACATGCCTTGCAATGAGCTAAGATCAGTTGCTGGAACATAGTAAATGTCAGAAAATGTTGGTATGTGCGGGGTGTTACTCTCACTCGCATCACGTGAGTTTATATTGGTTGATAAAGATATCTGTACATCATTCTAAGTTACCTGATTGCAGGGACACTATGTCTCTTTTGTGTTCTCCACTAATAACCCATTGCGCCGCCTACCGCTTTCTTGCTGTCCGTTTCTAGGGGGCTTATTGGGTGGCAAGGATGTAGGAGGAATGACCCAAGTGAGACGATTTGGAAGATTAAGCCACAGTTGCACTCTAATGCTCACTATTGAGAAATTGTACCCAACCCAAGATCTCTGGAAATTAGAGAACATTTCAGAACATTTAAATGTTTAAACTGGTCTTTAAAAGTTCTTATTAAATTATAGGATATAGGGGGTTTGAATGGAGAGAAAATGTTTTGAGAAACGATGTACGGATGCGCTTTGCACAATTGATGTGTGTGTGGATTGGGATAACAGTTGTATGAGCCCCTAATAAAATGTTAAAAAAAAAAAAGAAAAAAAAAGAAAAAAAATTATAGGATATATTCACATTACACGAGGGCTCTATGCTAGGTGAGATAACGCAATCACAAAAGGACAGGTATTGTATGACCTTACCTATAAAAAGACAGGAACAAGCAAAGGTATAGAGTCCGAAGTTTATTAGTGGGTACGAGGGGCAGGAGGAAATGGTAAGGGAGCTATTGTTGAGGGAGTATTGAGTCTGTTGACAGTGATAGAAAAATCACATCGATTAAGCATTGTCGAGTTGGACACCAAATTCACGTACATGGAAGTTGTACACTTCTGAAAGCTTGAATAGGGAGAAGCAGCGGGATAAGCGTGTTATGACGACAGAGAGAGGCTGCTGAGGCTGCTCCTATACAACTAAACACTTCGTGGGGTTCGACTCCTTGGTTCGGAGGTTCAGGGTCCTAGTTTCATGGGACATACCAGTTATCTGGTCTAATAATATCTTTAGTGCTTCTGCCCTACCTCCTAGTTTATTGTGTAGTGCCTAGTGCCTCAATGTCTGGCAAGTGGCCATCCAAGCCACAAGTGGTCTTCATTTGCCTGAAGCAACTGTGGAAGAGGAGAGGAATTGGAGGAGGATATGGAATGTGTGACTAACTGCCTCAAGGAGCAACTGCCTTCCCTGCAGGGAGACCACAAGAACTGGATGGGGTCTGACTACCACTAATGAACATTTTGGTCTAAGATTCTATAGCAGGATTCTGATTGAAAGGGAGGAAATGCAGAACAGAATTCCCAATTCTATGGGTCCAACATTTCTGGAGCCATGGAGGCTGGACGAACCCCTGAGATAATCTTTAAATCTCAAATATCCTCTGAAGACTTCTTAAAACAAACAATAGCAAAGACGGTCTGCCTTAAGAATTATACTCTTTGAAGATCAATTTATATGGGGTCAAATCGACAGCTTACCTCATTGCCATCGGGTCAATTCTGACTCCTAATGACCCAATAAGACAGAACAGAACCGCCCCTGTGGGTTTCCAAGACTGTAACTCTTTATGGGAGTTAAGAAGTCTCATCTCTCCCCAGGGTTTGAATTGCAGACCTTGTGATTAGCTGTCCACTGGGTCCCCCACCATGCCATCAGGGCATATTTGAAAAGATTAGCTCGGGTTAATGCAGAGGAATAACTCTGAGAGGGAGGATGAGATGGCTGTAAAACTTGAAGAATTCAATTAATGTCATTGAACTGTACATATAGAAACTGCTGAATGGCTGTATGATTTGTTGTATGTATTTTCAATAACAAAATAGAATAGATTATAAATATGATATATTCTCATTACAAAAATTAGAATTGTACAAAAGTGTATAAGGTGAAACATCTACATAACCCCCCCTTCCCTCTCACATTAACCAACCCAAATTCACTCAAAGAAATAATTGTTTCACTTAGAATGTGTTGAGAACACCTTACCATGCGCTACTGTAGTGGATCTATCTCATTCTCTATAGTGCTGCACGCTATCTTTAGCATATACCAAGCAGCCGTGAGAAGAACGATGGGAATGTACGAGAATGAAGCAGAGAGAACTGTGAGGAGACTGTTGGGAAGTTCAGACCTGGGCAATGGACACCTGATACCCAGATGAAGTCCCAGTCTTTCCTGCAGACGTGCTGTATGGATAATTGGTGTGCTTAATTTATCCTCTGAGAGAACAGCACCTCAAAAATAAAACCCAACCCAACCCAAGGCCACTGAGTGATTTCTCATTCACGTTGACCCTATGGGACTGAGTGCAAATGCCCCAAAGGGCTCCCAAGGCTGTAATCTTTGCAGACAGATGGACACACTGGCTCTAACCAAGAGCGCCAGCACAGCAGTGCTTGTGAGGATGGGGCAGGACCAGGCACTGGTTTGCGCTATTGTACATCGGGCCACTATGTGATGGAAGCAACTCAATTGCCACATTTTGCCTGCTGTTGAGCTGCTAATGGGCTTGAGTGGCTGACCTTTTTGTTAGCAGTTGAGCATTTAACTACTATGCCACCAGGGCTCCTTGAATAGCACCTAAGAAAGGCATGTTTTACTTGGATGGGAGGTCGTGTGTGTATGTGGGGAAGGGGCGGGATGTGTTCCTGCATGAGGCTATGAATCCCAGGGTCCAATGATGGGGAGCCACTGAGGAAGCTAAAATAATTCAAGAAATGGGATTATTTCTGGTTGTATGAGAGGTGAGCATGGGTGGTTGCATTTTCACCTTTGTGTTCAGGCTTGATCCTGGCTGAGGAATAAGTGTGTGTGGATGTGGTTAGGATGGAGGGCCGAGGCACAGGTGATCAGAGCCTTTCGAAGTAATAAAGGGGCTGTAAGCAGAGTTTTCACAATAAACCCTTAGCTTCATGTCCTCGAGTATTTGCTAAATCACAACCACCTGTCCACCACTCTCCTTACTGCTGTCCACTCACCCCCACTACCATCGAGTCAATTTGGACTGATCATGACTGTGATAGTCAGATAATTGTATGTCAACTTGAAGATGTATCAAAGTGTAGGTGTGGAACCCAGCCCGTCCATCATTTTATACCCTCATGAGGGTTCCTTGGTCACCTTGGGGCCTCTGGGAATTGCCCTCTCTCTCTTTGTCACATTGTCTTCTTGCCTGCTGGAACTCTGGCACTGCCCCTGAGAGCTGCAGGAAGCCTGCCTTGTTTTCACCGACCTTGGATCCACATGACTCTGCACCCACCGGCCTGTGATCTTCCTGCAGTCTGCATCATTTATGGGGCCACGTGAACTTGGAGGGACTTCTGGACTAATGTTGGACTTTTGGACTTGAGTTGGACTGGGCTGGGATGCTTTCTTAATATATAATTACTTTTTAATATATAATATATATAAAATATATAATTATATAATTACTCTTTCTTATACATAGATGAGTGTCACTGGATTGAATTCCTCAGTCAGCCTGGCCTAACACAGTGATCCTACTGGACAGACTCAAACTACTCTATCAGATCTTGGAGACTGTAAATATTTATGGAAGCAGATTCAAACCAGCTAATGGGTTTGAACTGCCAACCAATACTTCACCTGGTGTACCATCAGGACTCTCTAGATGCTGTTACGTATACAAATAGAGTAGAGATCTGACCCCAGTTTTCAAGGACTTTCAGTCATGTGGGTCAGCTCAGGCTAAAACTCATCATTGGGAAGATAAGCAGAAATGATTACATAAATGGAAAAAGTGAGGGTAACCGTTGTCCCTCAAAAAGACCAGTGCATTGAGATAATTTAGTTTCATATGTTTTTCTCCAGAGCAAAAACAGATTTTCAGGAGCCAAGTCAACTGTGCCCAAAGTCAGGGAGGACTTACGGAGAAACCACATCCATTGATATGGAATCAATCCCACCCCAAAGCGATGGAGTGGATCTGCTCCGTAGAATTTCTAAGATTGAAATCTTTAAAATAGTAGACTGTCACAAATTTCTCCCACCAATGGCTGGTAGGTTTGAAAGGCCAACCCTCTGAGTTCAATAAAAAAGACCTTGAACTTAGAACAAGAGTCTCTGTATGAACAAAGCATGTCTTCCCAGTGGACCTCATCTCTCGTTATAACTGAGAGGAGATATAGAAAAGGGTGTCCTTTTCAAGCGTCACCTGAAGCATACGTTTTTCTAAGACAGTCATGACTTTGAGTGCTTTGACTCTGCTGTTTTAGGTCGTTTCCAGAAGGATTCCTAGAAGCACAGTTGTTAAAGGTCAGCAGTTGTTCTATCATAGGAAGACATAGAAGTCTGCCTCTGTAAAGATGACAGCTCTGGAAACCCTACGGGAAATTTTTCCTCGACTCCATGGAGTTGCCGTGAATCAGAATCATTGGGTGGCAATAGGGTTGATTTTTAGTTTTATACTGCTGCCAGGTGCTTCCAGTGCTTCTCTCTGCTGGCTATAGAATATAAACATTGATGTCTTAACTCGCTTACATGAAGGTATATCTATCTGTCAGTCTGTCTATCCTTTACAGATTGATCAATCATCTATATCTATCTCCCATATATCAATTTATCAATCTATCATGTATCATCTATAGATAAGTCAATCAATCAATCAATCATCTATTTATGGTAGTGACTTTGCTCAGTGATTTCTTTGTGTGTCTCATTGATCCTTACACCAATTTCAGGAAGTGCATACTATTATAACCATTGAGGAAACTGAGACGTTAAGATATTTGTCTGACCACACAGCTTGTCAGTGAACCTAAGTTTATCTAATATCAAAGTTCTTGCTAATAATGTACTCTCCTGGACATAAAATAGCCAGAGTTCATTTGAAAACCTTTAGAGTCAGACCACGTTGTTTAGATAACCAGAGAATCTCTTCAGCAAAATCTTTGAAGAATGTAATGGCTAAGAATAGATTTTGTCACAGGTTTGAGGCAGGACTTGGCATATTCCTGGTTTTCACCGAAAAAAGTGATGCCTGGAGACAAGGATGGGCAGGTATATGTTTTCTGGGTTGGTGGTAGGGAGTTGGGGTGGGGTGGGGAGCAAGGATCTCTTCAGAGTACAGACATATGATGACCAGATTGTTGAGAGGAGTGTAGGTTAGGGTACTGGCTTCTTCTCTAGCTCGGTTAATATGGGTGAGAGCTCTGGAATCTAGGTTTCTCATCTTAAGGATCTCAATGTTTCCTTAAAACCCGCCAAATGTAGTTGCCCTGCCCCATCTCTTTAGACTCTTATCATAATTTCAATATGAATCATCTCCCTTCAACTCCTCCCTAGCCGGCTCTGAGATGGAGGAAATGAGACCAAGCAAGCCACTGCGCCATGGTCTTCCTAATGTAAGCAAAACCAGCATCAAAGTGCTGAAGGAATGACTCTTCTGAGAAGGTTTCATGTGAAGAACGCTTATCTGTTTAAGAACGAAGGCAGTCATCAGCTTGGTGGTGGGACCGTTGTGTCCTTGTCCAGAAAAGCCCAGCCAGGGCATGTGATCACTGCAATCTGAGCTATTGGAAAATGGGCAGTTTGGGGGAGAGATCAGGTGCTCATCCCTCTAGAGTCTTAAATCTAAGGGACCAGTCAGGCCTTTTTATTCTGGGTGCTGAGATTTTTATGCTCCTTGTTTGGCATTAATAACCTGGTCGATCACACCTGTTTCCAAGGAGAGTCAGAATTTGTCTTAAAGTCTTAGTAAAAACGTGTTTTTTCTGTGTCTTCTGATGACCCACGAGCCTTCTCAGGGAAAGAGCACTGAGTGTTAGAGACTAGTAACAATTCTGGTGCCTCCCCAACCCCAAATGAGCTGGGTGACCTTGCATGTGCCTCTGTTACCCCAATTGGCAACCCACATGGAAACAACTACCCTGCTTCTCTAAGAGTGAGGTTGTAAGGAGAAGAAATTATAGAATGGTTTCGATCACTAGTTGAAATCATCTTATTGTAAAATCCTATTATTACTGTGTAAATATAGGTTCACTTGAATGAGGTTCAAGAATTCGCTGAATTCTGCTCCCTAGAGAATATTGTTATGCCCCTTCTCTGGACCTCTTTATCGCTGTGTACATGCTTTTACTGCAATGCCGGTTGCTGTTATGTCCTGGTAAGTAGGTTCTGACTCATAGTGACCCTATATGACAGAGCAGAACTTCCCCCATCGGATCGAAAGGCTCTACTCTTTGTGGGAAAGGGTTGCCTGGTCTTTCTCCTGTGGAGCTGTTGGGTGGATTCAACCTGCTAACCTTCCAATTAGTAGTTGAGCTCTTAACCATTGTGTTACCAGGGCACCTTTCACTGCAGGGCTAGCCATATTACATTGAAATTACTGTATATACTCGTGTATAAACCAAGTTTTCAGCACATTTTTAATGCAGTTTTTGTGGTAAAGTTGGATGCCTCGGCTGATATTTGGGTTGGCTTATACTCGAGTATTTACAGTATTAGTGCATGTGTCTGCCTCTCACAATGGACACCTGTGGCTTCTTTCTCTTTTTATCCTTACAGCTTAGTACAGGTGATCAAGACATGTTGAATGACACCGAATCAGGCCAGGTCCCAGGGTATGTTTATTTAATGCTCTTGTGAAGATGTTCCCTGTGTCAAAGTGGTGAGAGCAAGGCTATGCTATGTGGGGAGAGCTCTCTGCTTCTCACAGAGAGCCTGATAAGAATCTCTATTGCCAGACACGTACCTCTTCTTCTCACCAGTTGTATTATCACATAGATAATCATGGCAACAACGATGGCACCTATGGACAGGCATACAATCCATGCTGCCCATGGATTTGGTTCTGAAAAACAAAGTCAAAGGCAATCTCAAATACTGTGAGTTTAAAGGCCTCCCACACAACAGTGAGGAGACAGAGTCCCATGGTTGCTTTCTACATTCTCTCCCAGGGAGACAGACATTCCTTCTCACAGTTTCAGAAATCCGTTTAAACTGCTGATGTTTCCCAAATCTGTTTTATTATCTTACTTTCATTCATCATACTTGACTTTCTTATTCCCAATTTCCAGAATAAATTTTCTGTTCAGGTGATGTATTTTTATCTTAACTACCACAGGTCTAAAATGTAACTTACTGTCATCTCTCCTAAGTCAACCTCTCTGCTCAGTCTATTTTAAAATCGCTAATGTTTCATAGTTTGGTAAAAAAGGAACATGACAGCTGTCCCCACATCCCAAACCATTCTCAAGAGACCCTGGGAGGAAGAAAGAGCTATTTTACTTAGAAAAATAAATAAACACAAGAGTGCTATTGTTGTCTTTCCATGCAAATAGCTGCATTAAATCCACCAGACCTGAACTGAATGAAAAGCAGATAGAGTTTCCCCTTAACCAGCCCGATGGTAGCAGAGTGGGTTATGTGTTGGGCTGCCAACCACAAGGCTAACGGTTCAAACCTCTAGCCACTCTGTAGGAGAAGGACCAGGCTTGCTGCTCCCGTAAAGATTTTGAACTTTGGGAGCCCTAGGAAGTCATTCTACTCTGGCCCATAGGGTTGCTGTGAGGTGAAACCCACTCCTTTCCAGTGGGCGACCCAGTCATTTGGTGGGCGTTAAAGAGGCTATAGCTAGAAGGACAATATTAGTAATTCACTTCACTACAGTGTCTCACTGAGGTTCAGAGGACACAATGGTACCTTCCCTGTCTTTCTTTGCCAAAGACTCAGCAGAATGAAGGGAGTTCCTTGGTAGCAATTGACTATTAGCCAAAAGGTTGGTAGTTTAAACCCACGGAGAGTCCTGGTGGCTTAGTGGTGTTGGACTGCTAACCATAAGGTCAGCTGTTTGGAACCACCACCTTGCTCTGCAGGAGAAAAATGAGGCTTTCTACTCTTGTGAAAAGTTACTCTCTGAGAGACCCATGGGGGCAGTTCTACCCTGTCCTATGGGGTCATGATGAGTAGGAATTGACTTGATAGCTGTGAACTTGGTTTTTGGTTTGGGGAGAAGCACCTCAGAAGAATGGGCTGGGAATCTAGGCCCAAAGTTCAAAGCCTTGAAAACCCTACAGAGTAGTTGCATTTGCATCCACGAGGTCAACATGCATCAGAATGACTCAATGGCAACGAACAAAAACAATAGGAGGAGGATGAAAACAGTCCACTCCCCTTGCTCCATGACATATGATTAGCTCCTACTAGCTCCCCAAGGTCTGAAAGTCCATCTATTCATAGTCCTGAAAGATGCATTCATATCCCACACTCTATTTTTCCTCATAGTCTTTGGATATTAGGAATGTAGGCATTAAAAAATAACTATAGTTCTTAAGTTAACATTGATTTAAGTTAAGAAAATTAAGACTGAGAGAGCAAGCGTACGTCTGGCTTCAGAGAATGTTCCTGGCAGAGCTGGGGTGAGAACAAGGATGGCAGATTGTCTATGTTTTAGCTTCTTGGGATGGGTTCTGCAGAAAGAAAGCAACAGTAGGCTGAGAGTAATTCCTGAGAGATCACTTGAGTCAAAAGTCCTCTTAGCAGCCAACCTACCTGCACTGCTGTGAATTACTTAGTAGGACCCTTCTAGTTATAGTTTTTGTAGTGCCCACCAAAAGTCTGGATAGGATTACACAAATGTGAAGTGCTTGTGACCCACCAAGAGGATTGGATAGCTTGCTGACCACGTAAATAGAGTGCATGGCACCCATGTTAGGGTAGAGCCATGCAAATAAGGTATATGGACCATCCCATGAGGACTGGTCAGTTTTACCATCCCACTATGCTTAAAAGGAACCATCCCAGAAGTGGAAAGGGAGATCTTGCTATCTTCAAGAAGAGCCAAGGGTGGAGTATCTCCTTTGGATTCCCTGCACGGAACCTCCTTCATCCAGGAGATAGAGCTGTTACACCTAAGATGGCAAGTGACAGTGAGGAGCAGTGGCAGAGAAATGGTGGCAGTAGAGGTAGCAGAGGCAACTGAACAAAGACCATGAGATCACAGCTGGGACTGTCCCAGCTGGTGGAGCAAGAAAGCTGAATGCTTTCAGGTAGGAGCTTTCTGGAAGAGGGGAGGGCCTCTGGGCAGTTAAACTGGGGGAGCTCGGTTTGTCAACCCACAGAGCTATAGCCGAGTGCCTTTGTAAGCCTAGGAGTACTGGCAGAGTGGAGTTCCTAGGGGTGTTCACTGAAAGAAAAGAGCTTTGTAACACTTGCCCGTGCAGGACGGAGGCTAAGGGGTTGTGGGGCCTGGGTGTGCCTGTGGGTATGGCTATGAAGAAGCGGTCCTGAATGAAGAACCACCAATGTTGCATTTAATAGTTTAAGGAGCCTGCTATGCCCCAGGGCTCCTTAAATCAAGTCTATAACAACCAAACTATAACTTTAAGCGTATTCCACCTGAATTTAGAGACCATCCCAAGAGTAGATTTGATGTTTTGAACACTCATGCCTGACGATCAGACAAGTTTGGGGCAACATCGGTGACATCATGTACGAAGAAACAGAAAGGTCACTAAAAAGACAGACAGATCCACAATATCTGGTGGCCATTGTATCCGCCAGATAAGATATCAGACATCAGGAGAGGCAGAGAGGACCCCAGTGGGTGTCAGAAGACACTCTGACACTTGCTTGCGAATGCAGCTAAGTGGAAGGAGGCAGGGAGGAAGCAAAGAGCTGGACAGGAGCTCTCCAGGGCAGCTAGAGAAAGAAAGCATTCGAACGAAGCAGGTAACCCCGGGTGCTGGAACAGCACAAGAGAAGCACATGCTAGGGCTGGGGCTGGGGGTGTGTAAACAAAAGACTGAAGAAAAAGTCAAGCCTTGTAATATCCCTCAAGGCAAAATTATGTGGGCAAAATATTGAAAAATGCAGGAAACATTCAAACAGCGATTCTCAACCTGTGGGTCACGACCCCTTTGGGGGTCGAATGACCCTTTCACAGGGGTCACCCGATTCATAACAGTAGCAAAATGACAGTTATGAAGTAGCAACGAAAGGAAAGTAATGTTATGGTGGGGGGTCATCACAACATGAGGAACTGTATTAAAGGGTCACAGAATTAGGAAGGTGGAGAACCTCTGCATTACAAGAAGACGGAAGGAATACAGAGTCACTGCACCAACCAATTGGTTGCTAATCAAGCAGTCCGGGAATTAGCATTTTATGCACGAGGTCTTTGTGAGTCAAAGGCTGACTGGATGACATTTAGCAATAAGAACAACAGGACTAGATAGAATTATTGCCCAGATTACACGTTTCTTAAAGATGGGCCTCTACTTTACTTACACCCACCATTCCACCATATACTGTATCAGACACTCAGTATGCCCTGGATGAACTAAAATAAAACTAGAAGCCATAAGGAATGAAGATGTGAGAAGACTTCCCTGTACCTTTCTGACATGATTCACCTGAGTGCTAAATAGAAGGCACTGGAAGGAATATAAAGTCACCTTCTGAACGACCTGCATGCAGGGGTAGCAGGGAGGGAGCAGTTCCCTACTGCACGTGTTTTATAATAATAAAGTGGGCCTGGGGGAAAGTGTGCATCTGTCTTTTCATAAGCTGTGTTCCTATTTTCAAACCACCATTTTCTGTCCTCGAAACTACAGCTGTCCCTCTTTTTGCTTAGTCATGTAGCTGGGCCTCGAGTGAAGCTGGAAAACCAGGCCTGGCTATTCTGTGGATCCCATTCACCTTTAGTCACAAAGAAACACTGTATGAACATTCTTAAATTGGGGGGTTGAGACTTTCCCCAGGGGAATCCTCTTAGAGGCTGCTGAGTAGGCTGGTTGTGAACAGTGTCATTTATAAAGCGTATTTTGCATGAATTTCCACTCTATGACCGTTGGGTCTATTGCCTGTGGATTACATATGATAACTTGGCACGTAGCCATACTTCCAAAGGAAATGTCTGACTTTTTTTTCTTTCTTTTTTTTGGTCTCTGTGAAGTCTGTTGCCACAGAAACACAAAAGCTTTTCTTTCTTCTCAAATCCCAAACCAATTCTTTAAGGGAGATAAAAAAGAAAATAAAAGAAACACAAGTCTGACCTGTTCGTGCAATGGCTCTGAGAGCACCGGATATCTTTCCTGCCTTTCATGTGCTCTGTCAGCCAGAGGATGTACATGAACTTGAAGAAGCCAATCATCATTAAGAGATACTTTCTTGGTCAAACGGCCCAAGCTGGCAGCTTAGTCACATGCACCTTGCTTTGTCTCTAGAGCAAAGAACTAAGCATCCAAGTGAAACAGATACAGATGACACTCTGAGAATGCAGAACAACAAACAGAAGGATGAAGCATTAGATCCACATCAAACTGAAGGAGAGACTGAATGAAAACGATAAACGTGGTGACATTGAACTGCAGGAGCCTGGGCAGCCAGCCTAGGACAGTGCGGCCCTCTTGAAATAAAGTAAGCAGTGCCCTCCAATGAGAAGCACAGAAAGACACTTCAAGGAATCCCCAAGAGAAGACAGGGGTAATGTGTAGATAAGTCCACAGTGAAGCAAAGTGAGCTCAATGCAAACCCAAGGAGGGAATGCCCAGGAAGGCAGTCCATAGGGATCCATAGGGATCCAGGTGACCATATAGCAGGGAAGGAGCCAGAAAATAAGGACAAAATAACTCATCAGCAGTGATCCTTGAGCATGCAGGTGACTAGTGCTGGTTGAGCAGAGACTCTTTGGCATAGTAGCTAGATCTCTCCCAACCTACTTGACTCTGGCCACACCTCTTATCTCATATCTGGTCACTAACTGCCTTGTGGGAAGTGCTCTAGTGTCCACACCGGAGTTGGGGAAATCACACTCCCCTCTCTCCCAACCTTCTTGCAGACTAGCAGTGTGCCCCACTGCCTGGTAATTGATAGCATGTCTTCTTGGCACCAAATCATTGATAGAGGCATGAGATCAATCCCTTGCCTCACCACCTCGGTCCCACTTTCCCAGCAACCAAAGTGTGAGTTTCCTTGCTACGTATCTAGTGACTGGTGACCCATATATCCTCACTGACTGCCCAGAAACTAGTATTGTGCACACACACGGCACCAACCCAGAGAGAATGCTCCCTGTATCCAGGGACCAGCTGGACAGGTACATCACGTTCACCAGCAATGCCAGTCACATCCTGAGAGGCACCATCTACGCCTCTGCCAAACAATGAGCAGGACATGCTATTGCTGTCACCCAAAGTCCACAGAGCTGTAATGTCATATATTCCAACTCAAATTGTTCTTGCTGGCCATCTGCACAAGCAGATGCTCGGAACCCCCCCCCCCCCCGATATCCCATCATCTTCGGAGACACCAATCTGTGCAGGCACAGTAGATCTTCCTCACGTGTTTATGTAGCACTTCCTCATAGCATCAGCTGTGCAGACCTCTTGTCCTGAGCCTCAGAGAACATTTGAATTGCTAGGACCAACCCAGAAGGATGTCACAGTCCCATACATGCCCTAACCATTCAACATGTATCACCCAGTATCAGGGGAAGAAAATCTGCTCTCCTATCTTGACTCAATCCAGAAAGCGAAAACATAGGAGTTTAACCACAGAAGACATGCATGAGGTGAGATCGACCCTACACACTAATTAGAGGAAATCACTCATAGACAACAGGTACCACCAGCCACTCATAGACCAGAACCAAAATATAAGAAAAGGTTACAATAATTCAAAGGACTAAAGACATTCAAAAAATAAAGGGAAGGAACAAAACTCTGAATATATGTGTTTTGACAACAGAAAATCAGCAAAAATCAAACTTTCATACAACCAATAAAGAAATATGTAAATAAATTGACACCTAGTGCCTTGGAGACAGCAAACAATAACACATTATATGAAGTAAAAAGGAAAAGTGAGTGAAGGGAGATATCGGACAGGGAAAGACATGACAAAATAATAATTTATAAATTATCAAGGGCTCATGAGGGAGGAGGGGGCAGGGAGGGAGGAGGAAAATGAGGAGCTTATGGCAGGGGCTTAGGTGGAGAGCAAATGTTTTGAGAATGATGAGGGCAATGAATGTACAAATGCGCTTTACACAATTGATGTATGTATGGATTGTGAAAAGAGTTGTATGAGCCCCTAATAAAATGATTGGAAAAAAAAAAGAATGTAAATCACACACATACACACACACACACACACACACACACAAAGATGAGTCAAGTAAGTGAGTAAAATAAATGAACAAAAAACCATCCTGAGGAAGAGAAGAAATGTTACTAAAACTAGTGATTAAAAAAATCCAAAGACTTATATACAAGGTTCTCAAGGATATCAGGTCAAAAGACTTCAGGAAAACAACACAAGAACAATGACACAATGAATAGACAATTAGAAATCATACAAAACAATAACTAGAAATCTTTTTCTTTCTTCAAATGACTAGTAATCTTGATGAGTTAACATAATATCAGTGATAGGGCATAGAAGTAGAGTTGAATCAGTAGAAGAAAGAATCAGTGAAGCAGTGATTTGTTTGAGGAATGTTCAGGGGGAAAAAAAGAATAAAGAAAAATGAAGAAAGCCTAAGAGTTATATGACATATTATCAAGAGTAATAATTTATGCCCAATAAGAATGCCAGAAGAGGTGGGGAAAAAAACCACAGGGAAAATGATTAAAAATCAACTGACAAGAAACTCCCCTAATAGTATCGAATATGAGGTTTCCATCCAAGAAGTGCACAAATGCTATTAGGATAGATTCAAGTTTAGTACATGTGCTGCCGAACGAGCACTCTATAGGATTGATTCCGAAGAAAATCCCAAAGCATGCTATGATCAACGTTCCAAAAACAACAGAAAGTATTCTGAGCAGCTCATGACGATGGAATGCAAGACCTACAATGGAGCATCAGTAGGACTGAGCACCAGCTTCTCAGCAGAATCCACGCAAGCAAGAAGATAAGGGAATGAATTAATAGAGCCCTGAAAGAAGATAATTAACAAGCAAGAATCATATATCCAGAAAAATTACATTTCAAATATGGCAAATTAGGACATTCCCAGAAAAAAACATACGTTAAGGGAATTTGTGAAAACCAGAAAACTGTACAGGCAATTTGAAAGTGATCCTGTAATCTCTTCACATAGAACCCATGGCATCAGAGACCAACCTGAGACTAAGTCACGAAGAACCTAGTATTATCCACAGTATCATCCAGGTACCAACCCAGAGAAAGAATCCTCAGAAGTAGAAAAGAGCTGCAAAATGAAAAACAGGAAATATCAATCTGTAACGATGACAACTTCACAACAAAAAGAGATAATAAATGGAGTCATTAAGGCGGCAAAGGGGTCAGGTATCAGGCATCAAAGACACCCCCCCCCCAAGAAAAATCATAGCATTGTGAATGAGGGGGGGTGCAGAGTGGGGACCCAGGGCCCATCTGGGGGAAATTGGACATCCCCTTGCAGAAGGGCTGCAGGGAGGAGAGGAGCAAATCAGAGTGCAGTATAGCAATGATGAAATATGCAATTTTCCTCTAGTTCTTAAATGCTTCCTCCCCCACCACCACCATGATCCCAATTCTACCTTACATATCCGGCTGGACCAGAGGAGGTGCACTGGCACAGATAGGAACTGGAAATACAGTGAACCCAGGACAGATTAACCCCCCAGGACCAGTGGAGAGGGTGGCGATGGTGGAAGGGTGGAGGGAGGGTGAGGGAGAAAGGGGGAACAGATGACAAGGTCTGCATATGGCCTCCTCCCTGGGGGATGGACAGCGGAGAAGTGGGTGAGGGAGACGTTGGATGGGGTAAGATATGATACAATAATAATAATTTATAAATTATCAGGGGTCTGGGGGGAGGGGGTATCAGGGTGGGAGGGGGGAAAAAAAGCTGACATCAAGGGCTCAAGTGGAAAGCGGGTTGTGAGAATGATGAAGTTGACATATGTACTAATGTGCTGGACACAAATAACGTATTTACAGATTGTGATGAGTTGTATGAGCCCCTAATAAAATGATTATTTAATAATTTTTTTAAATGGAGTCATTATAGAAATTCCATATGGAGAAGAAGGCAAGGCAATATGAAGACATCACACAGGGCTTTAAACTTAGGTGCATAATGGAAACTGTAAAGAATATTAATAAAACTACTTACTAAAATGAAGAGGGAGGTAAAAAAGATCCAGTGAACACAAAATCAACACCAATGAAAGTTATAAAATGAAAGTTCATGAACCAAAAATAACAGCTCAGAAAATTAAGTGGAACAAATAAACTGTTAAAACACACACACACACACACACACACACACACACACACACACACACGCATGTGCCATGCAAAATGGCAGCAGTCAATTCATACCTGTCAATAATGGCCTAATGCAGTCAAGAGACAGAGAGTGGTAGACTAGATAAAGTAATATGATGGACCAATATGTTGCCTACAAGAAACAAACCTTAGACACAAAGACACAATAGTAGGTTAAAACCAAAGGATGGGGAAAAAAACTCAAATAAGCAATAACTGAACAACAGCAGGTGTGCCAATAATAACCTCTGATAAAATACACTTTAAGTCAAAATCCATCATAAAAGACAGCCATTATATAATGACGAAAGGGTCAATACACCAAAAGGACATAACCATAATGAATATTTATGCACTTAATGACAGAGCTTTAAAATACAGAAAATAAACTATGACAGAATTGTAAAGAGAAATACTTAAAACTCACTGCCATTGAATCAATGCAGACTAATAGTAACACTACAGGACAGGGTAGAACTGCCCCTGTGGGTTTCTGAGACTTTAACTGAATATGGAACCTCAAAGCCCCATCTTTCTCCCAATAAAGAGAAATAAGTAAAAATAATTCTATTATAATAAGAGACTTTACACACCACTTTTGGTGAGAGACAGAATATTTAGAGAAGAGAAAAGACATAAGGGAGTTTCCAAAGTTTGCAGAAAAAAGATAATGGAATTTTTCATTAACTTTTGAGCCCCCTCATGCAGACATCATAGATGTATACAGAACACATCACCCTACATCCACAGTACACATTCTTCTCCAACATACACCCATTGTTCTCTAGCATAGAGCATATTCTAGGCCACAAGTTAAACTTCAAGAAATTTTTAAAAAACCAAAATCACATTGAAATAATGTAAACACCTTCTCTTGTGATAATGCTATAAAACTAGAAATCAGTAACAGAAAAGGCAAAGGAAATTAAATATATGGAAGCTAAATGGCACTTTGGGATAATAGAAAAAGTTAAAAATGAAATTTAAAAAGTCTTAGAATCAAGTAAGTTATGAATATACAATATACCAAAACTTTGGGAACACAGCAAAAGCAGTACATAGAGGTCAATTTATAGCAATAAATGTACACGTCATAAAAGAAAGTGCTATGAAACCTATGATCGATGAACCTAGAGGGACAGCCAGTAGAATAAGGGGTTTGGGCGGAGGGGGTGGTACAGGGTGAAGGTGGGGTGAAGGGGAGACAATATCAAGGAGTCTATGTAGAAAAAAAATGTTTGGAAACTGACTGTGGTAGCAATTGTACATTCTCTTTGATATGATTGAAATTTGGAATGATAGGTTACATGTAAGAAATCCCAACTAATAATAATAATAAAGTGCTAAAATCAACACCTAAATCCTACAACTCAAACAAATAAAAAGGGAGCAGCAAAAGAAGTCCACACTTACTAGAAGAGAGGAAATAATAAAGAGCAGAGAAGAAATACATGAAATGGAAAACAAAAAAGCGATAGAATGACTCTTTTTTTAAGAGAATCAATAGCATTGGCAAACTACTGACTGAAGAGACAAAGGGGCAAAATGAGAAGCTGCATATAACCAGAATAAGAAACGAGGGGTGTGACACTAGATAAGAACCAACCAAGATAAAAAGGATCATAACAGAATATTATGAAAAATTGTCCTCCACCAACTTTGAACGCCTAGAATCAATAGACACATTTCTAGAAACACACTACCTTACTAAATTAACACAAATACTCAAAACCAGCCAAACTCACGGCCATCGAGTTGATGCGGATACATAGTGACCCTATAGGAAAGGACAGAACTGTCCCTCCGGGTTTCAGAGACTGTAACTCAGGAGTAGAAAGCCTTTCCCCTTGGAGCAGCTGGTGGTTTTGAATTCATGACCTTGTGGTTAGCAGCACAACACATAACTCCCTGTGTCACTAGGGATCCTATCTTAGAAAATTTGAGCAGACACATGACAAAAAGAAGACATAAAACACAAAACAAAAAACTTCCAACAATAACAAAACTCTTGGCCCACGTGACTCCACTGGAGAACTCTTTTTTGATCCAACATTCCGAAGAAATCTGACACGAGTTTCACTCTATTTCAGAGTATAGGAAAGGAAGGTATACTCCTTAATTAATTCAATGAAACCAGCAAAAGCCTGTTACCAAAGCCAGGTAAAGATATCATTAAAAAAATAAAAATTAAAGTCCAACATCCCTCATGACTCTAGACCAGAAGTTCACATCAGACTTCTAGCCAACAGAATTAAAGCATATACAAAAAATCATAATCTGGTGGGAGTCATATAAGGATTTAAGATTGAAAACATTAGTCAATCTAATCAACCACATAAATAAAACAAAGGAAAAGAATGACAGGATCACTTCAATGGACACTGAAAGGGTGAAATCTCAGCAAAATCAAAATAGAAGGGAAATTCCTCAGCTTAATTAAGGACATACAAACCAAACCAATGGTCAACATTATTCTCACCAGACAAGACCTGAGAGCATTCACCTTGAAGACAAGAGGAAGACAAAGATGCCCTTCATCATCATTCTTATTCACTATGCGCTGGAAGTTTGATCCAGGGATGTAAAAGACTTATATAAGTAAAACTATAAACAGCAAGAAGCTAAAAGAGATCTATATCAATAGAAATCCTAGCAAGCAAGAAAGGAAAATAAAAAAAACAACAACTTGATTTTACATTTTCTTTGATTCAAAAAATTGGAAATGAAGAAGTAAAACTATATTTGCAGATGACATGATCCTATGTATAGATGACGTCAGAGCATCCACAAGAAAATTACTGAAACTAATAGAAGGATTTGGCAAAGTGTCAGGTTACAAGATCAACACTCAAAAATCAGTTGGGTTCCTTACACTAATAAGGAGGACTTTGAAAAGGAAATCAAGAGCACAATGAAAAGTATTTTATCGCCCAAAGAGATTAAAACACCTAGGATAAATCTAGTCAAGGATGTGAAAGATTTACATAAGAAAAACTATAAAATACTGTTGAAAGAAGCTAAAAGAGATCTATGTACATGATCTCTGCTCATGGATTGGAAATCATAACAAAAATGGCAAGACTGCCAAAAGCAATCTATAAATACAATGTACTCCTCACCCAAATCCCAATAACATTCTTCAATGAAATGGAAAACTAGCAAATTCCCGAACTCCTTTTATGAAGCTAGTATAACTCTGATACCAAAACCGGGCAAGGACCCCACAAGAATTGAGAACTACAGACCAATATCCCTAATGAACATCGATGCAAAAATCCTTAACAAAATACTAGCCAACAGA
>NW_022111325.1:8034409-8064671 GCF_000313985.2 Echinops telfairi
TTTACACAATTGATGTGTGTATGGATTGGGATAACAGTTGTATGAGCCCCTAATAAAATGTTAAAGAAGAGAGAGAGAAAAAAACAGAAATGGAAAACTAAATACCTACTTTATATGAGGAAGCATAAGGTCCTGGAGAGAGAACAATACTGAAGAAGAATAAAGTAGGGAATCTTGCACTTTCTGATCTCAAAATTTGCCATTTGTCCCAGTCATCAAAACAGCTTGATATTGGTTCAGTGACTGAAGCACAGGCCAATGGAATAGAAGTAGTGGAAAACCATTAATAAATCCATCCGTCTTTGACTACAGGGAAGGAAACAATCTCCAACAAATGTGCTGGCAAAACTGAATTTCCATATGCAAAATAATTAATTAGCATTGTATGTCTGTACCACAATTTGTTTTCCAGATAGTTGGCCCTTATATGTGTCAAGGACTTTTGATAATTTTTAAAATTTTTATGAGATTTATGTATATTTCATTATAGTAAATAGTAAAATAGGCTAATATTTACATACATATTATGCATTTATAGCATATCTAACTTCCAATTTTTAAAATATTTCTGCTATGCAGTTCATCTATGAATTTTTCAAGTCACAAATCTTTAAAAATTTTTCCAATATATTTATTGAAAGGAATCTCCATAAATGTGGATCCATGTTGTTCAAACCCGTGTTATTCAAGGGTTAATTGTACAGAAAACTTAAAAAATTGAGCAGCAAGAATTATTCAATTTAAAAATAGTTAAAAGACATGAACAGACACTTTATACAAGAAGGCACCCAGATGGCCAACAAATACATGAAGAGACACTCATGATTGTTAGCCATTAGAGAGATAAAAGTCAAAACTACAATGAGATACCATCTCATTTCTGCAAAAAGATCAATGATAAAAAAATGAAACAAGGAAACAGCACCCCCAGAAAGAACACATGCTGGTGAGGTTGTGAGAGCTCCTACACTGGAATGCTCTTGCTTTACGGTGGAGGTCTTGTACAGTGTTGGTGGAATAATTGTGAAATTCCAGAATTACCATTCCACAAGTACAACCAACATGGAAAACAGTAGACTGCATGCTCAAAAAGCTAGAAATGGAAATCCTTTGTGAAGTAGTAATCTCACTCCTAGAAATGTGAGAACAGTGACATAAATACACATACGTGCACTGAAACAATAATCACAATATCACAACATGGAAACAATTTAAGCGCTGCTCAACAGATAAATGGAGGAACAAATTATATTACAGATATGTAATGGAACATGATGCAATCATAAAGAATAATGAGAAGCCTATGAAACATCATGGGCGAATTTGAATATTATGCTCCGTGAAGTAAGTCAACCACAGAAAGACAATGTTACCAGGGAGGAGAGGAGAAGAGAGGGAGTCATCTTCTCCGTAGTAGACACATGTTACTTTTGGTGACACTTGTTACTTTTGGTGATAGGAAAGGCAACTCCAAATCTGGACCAACTCACCACGACTTGACCGCGTTAAATAAGGACACAAGTAAGAACAGGAGAAAAGGGACACTTTTAGTAACTGCTATAACATACAATCTGTAATAATAATAAAACAACCAAAAATATGTGTGTGGTTATGTAGGTACAGATGGTTGCATATATGTGTATAGGAAGATATATGCAAGTAAATGCATCTGTATATAAGCATATGTATAGACATGTTTGTGTATGCTGCACATGTATCTACATATCTAATAAACCACATGGGGGCACAGTTTTGGAGACTTCATAGACAAATTCAAACAACATGTGGGGTTGATCAACTAGGTTAAAAGGCTTGGAACCATAGTCTTGGGGAACAACTTAGTCAACTGGAAAAACAGTCATTACTGGACTGATGAAACAGAGGAATCCCCAAGTCTATTGTTCTAAGATACCCTTTGAACTCAGAAGTGAAGCTGGTTCTGCAGGTCACCTTACCGCCAAATAACATTAACAAATGATAAAATGAGTATAGCGTCTGGGGTCTTAAAGGCTTGAAGGTAATCAAGCGGCCATCAAGCTCAGAAGCAACAAAGCCCACATGGAAGAAGCACACCAGCCTATGCAACCAAGAGGTGTCGAAGGGATCAGGTATAAGGCATCATCAGAGCAAAAAATCTTACCATAGTGAATGATGGAGGGAGTGCAGAGTGGAGACCCAAAGCCCATTAGTAGGCCACTGGAGATCCCCTTGCAGAGGGGTCTCGGGGAGATGAGCCAGTCAGGGTGCGATGTAACAACAATGAAAAATACAGCTTTCCTCTAGTTCCTAAATGTTTCCTCCCCGTTCCCACTACCATGACTCGAATTCTATCTTGCAAGACTGGCTAGACCAGAGGATGTACACTGGTACAGATAGGAACTGAAAATACAGGGAATCCAGGGCGCATGAGCCCTACACGACCAGTGGTGTGAGGGCGATGCTGGGAGGGTAGAGGGAGAGTGGGTAGGAAAGAGGGAACCGATTACAAGGAACTATATGTGACCTCCTCCCCGGGGGACGGACAACAGAAAAGTGGGAGAAGGGAGATGTCGGACAGGGCAAGATATGACAAAATAACAATTTATAAACTATCAAGGGCTCATGAGGGAGGGGGGAGAGGGGAGGGAGGGGGAAAATGAGGACCTAATGCCAGGGGTTTAAGTGGAGAGAAAATGTTTTGAGAATGATGAGGACAATGAATGTACAAATGCGCTTTACACAATTGATGTGTGTATGGATTGTGATAAGAGCTGTATGAGCCCCTAATAAAATGATTAAAAACAACAACAAACAAATGATAAAATGTACAATCTCACTCAGGAGCAATATAGTCCCTTAAACAATTCATTACATAAGGCCAACCAATCAATATTTCCCCCAAAACAAGGAGGAGAAGGCGAGGAGAGGAAGGGAAGCCCGATCAGTGGGAACAGAAGAAACCGAATGGAAATAATGAGAGTATTGACACATTTTTCGAAAACGTAACCAATGGCACAGAGCAATTTGTATAAAATTGCTAAAAAGGAACCTAATTTTCCGTGTCTCCTTTCACCTAAAACAATTATTTTAAGCACAACAAAAGAGAGAATCCTTCTTGTTGATGGCAGTTTCAGCTTAGAAGTGGGGGCCGGGTGGGGATGCTCACAACCATCTACTAGTTTGAAACCTGGGACCGTCCACGCCCAGTGTTCTTCATGAGTCAGAACTTCTAGAGAAACTGCTTGCTCTTGCCGACGCCCACCCAGCATTTTGTTGCTAAGACAGCTAGCTGTGTTCTCAATGCGTCATTTCCTCCGTTATTTCATGGTAATGCAGTCTCGTCCAGGCACTTGGCGACCCATGTGACCCCAGCCATCAAGTTGATTCCCACTCCTGGTGACTCCACGTGTCGCGATAGAACTCTGCTCTACAGGGTTTTCAATGGCTGCTTCTTCAGAAGCAGATCACCAGCCCTTCCTTCTGAGATGCGTCTGGTGGACTTGAACCTCCAACGTGTCGGTGAGCAGCTGAGAGTGTTGACTATTTGCACTACACAAGGACTCCAACTGCACAAGTAAGGACTAGCGTGTATGGCCGCGTGATGAGTGAGGCGCCCCAGTGCTGCAGGAGGAGCACCATGGAGAGGAATCTGGTTCTGGGGGGGACTATCCAGGTGATTCTGTGAAATCGGGTAAACTCCCCATTTGAGGCGCTGGCTTGAGAGAAAGGAGGGTCCTCTGGGACTCCATGGCAGACGCCAAGCCTCGTTTCCATTGAGCTAATTCAGGGATGCTGAGTCTATTTTCTATCATCTACTGGGGGTAGGGGTGGGGGAGGCCCCTTCTTTTTAGGTGAATTTATAGGTGCATGCCCTTGTTAGTTGAATTATTTAAAGGTACCTATTAATCATTCTAGCATAAGGATAGATCATTAAAGACAGCCTCAAGTTGCACACTGTTGAGTGTTTCGACACGGTTTCATCTATCTTCGGGATAGGCTTCTCAAATACCCCGGGATTTAGATATTGCAAAAATGGTTATTCATTTCTGAGGAAATGGTGGGGGGACCTCATCTGACCTCCTCTGATCTCACAAGGAGGAAGGAGAGTCAAATTCTATTTCAGTCCAAGCCTGATTTCTATGCGGCAGAAGCCAGACAAGCCTGCACCCTCCAACCTTCTTTACTCTGATTTGGCACCAACCATCCCTCCCGTGGCTCTCTGGTTCTCTGCTGGGTTCAAGAATCCATTACATGGGATTACACGGGACTCACAGACAATCCTCACCGTTAGGAGAGTTTACTATGAAGTTAGCGGGGTACATTTCAGGATAAGAAACATTAAGGATGTCATTCTTTTGTTCACAGCACCCCTTCTCAGCCATGCCCCCAGGCACATCTCTCTCTAGTCCAGTGGTTCTCAACCTGTGGGTCGCGACCCCTTTGGGGGTCGAACGACCCTTTCACAGGAGTCACCTGATTCATAACAGTAGCAAAATGACAGTGATGAAGTAGCAATGAAAATAATGTTATGGTTGGGGGGGTCACGACAACATGACTGTATGAAAGGGTCGCGGCATGAGGAAGGTTGGGAACCACTGCTCCAGTCCCTGATCTCAGCCATGCTCCCCCTTGGCCCCTGCTTGGCTTCAGCATGTGCTACCAAGTTCTTTGGTTAGTAAACACCAAAGGATGCCCTACTCTGCAAGCCAGACTCCTACTGGGCAGTATTCAGCTGCAAGGGCCAGGGAGCCCAGGGCTCTGTCTCAGGTCTTTGCTGCGACTGCAAGTTCTCTGTGCGGGAATCTTAGTCATGCTCCACTGACAACTTGTCTTTCTTTATGGCTCTAGTATTTTCCACTTCTGAGATGCACCGTGGTATGACCACACTGACCAATCTTCACACTGGAGTCCTTTCTACTCTTTTCAGTGTGTCCCCACCCACTCATTAGTGGGAGTTGTAAAGACTCGGAAGAGAAGAGCCATACTAGGAATTTTACTTTGCCACCATCACAACAGACACTAAGGTATGCTTCTACTGTAAAACACTGACATGTTGATTGGAATATGTGACCTAGAGGCAGAAATATGTCATTGACAAATAATTTTGAATTAGAAAAGTAAAGATGTCCTTGTGTGGCTTCATTTAAGAGTCTGGTTAGGAAGCTATGTACATCACATTCCAGTTGGTCTTGGAACATCAATCACCGCATTGAGCTCTTTATTCACGGAAGTGAAAAATATCACGATTTTCCAGAAGCTGAAACTTCTGTGAAAAATAAAATAGGCCTGGAAGGTTCCAGCCTTTAAATTAGTATGTGGTTTGTAAACATCCTTTCTCTGCTCCTGCTTGGAAATGGGGCTCTCCGTAATCAGAAGGCATGTAGGGAAGATGGTCAGCCTCTCCAGGAGATGTGTGCGGCTTGTTCTGGCAGACGTGCAGACTGATTGCTGTCATTACAGGAAGTGAGATGACCTCGAATAAATGCCCAGATCCCATCGTTTTTGTCCCAAGCCTGAAACTTCCGTTTGTATGGCCCGTGGAAAAAGGGTTAAACTAGCATTCGTTGCTTTTGTTCAGGCCTCACCATCTCTTAATGGATGTTTGCAATTATGGTTGGCTGCTAACCATAAGGTCGGCAGTTCAAATCCACCAGCTGCTCTGCAGGGGAAAGATGGAGCTGTTTACTCCCCAAAGATTTACAGCCTTGGAAACCCAACGGAGCAGTTCTGCCCTGTCCCTAGGGGCGTTACGAGTGGGCATTGACTTGATAGTAGTGGGTTTGTTTTTGTATAACGAGTTTGACTATTTTTTTGCATCTCCACACTATTGAAATTTCTCTCTGAAATTCTAAGCTGACTGTCACGTCTCTGTCTAAAACTCCTCATTAGCTCACAGGATCTGTAGGATATGTGGAACAAGATTCAGCAATACCAGGCTGACTTATGCCTGCAATGTTTCCCTTTGTCTACTTGGAGGATTCCTAGTCAGTCTTCACATCCCAGCAGACGTCACAGCCTCGGTAATGCTGTCTGGGGTCCTAAGTTCTTGTTAATGAGCCCCTCCTCTTGTAACCTTGTATGAACTCCCATAGTACACTATACAATATAATAATTACTTATCATATAAATGAAGACAACTGTCTCCCTCCTAGAGGACAGGATTTAGGTCTTTCTTGTCTGTGTAGGCAGCATCTAGTACAGTATTAGAAAGAGTAGATTCCCCCAAAAGAAAAAAATAAACCCTCAAATGTTTTGCTGAACTAAACATAATATTTTAATAAAAACCAGTAGCATTTATTTGTAGTTAAATGTACTAATTAAACTCTGTGTACTGGAAAGAGCAAGCTGCCAACTACTTTGACCTAGTTTTAATACATTAGGATCTCCTATTCCCATCCCTGAGGGCAGTAATGAAATCTGCTTACCCATCTAAGCTATTTATCAAAGCACCTTGACTAATTTCCTTAGGCTTCCCTTAGATCCAGATGGCCCTATGTTCTAGATTAAAAAACAAAATCACTGCCATAAAGTCAATGCCAACTCATAGTGACCCTGTAGGACAGGGTAGAGCTGCCCCTGTAAATTTTAAAGACTGTAACTCTTTACTAGAACAAAAAGCCTTGTCTTTCTCACAGAACTGCTGGTGGTTTTGAACTGATGACCTTGCAGTCTGGGTACACATTAATTAAATTCTCATTAAAATGCATTGAGTAGCAAAAAGAGAGATCTCTTTCTTTTGGGGGATAGACCATGGTACAATATTGGCCCAATAGGGCTGTTGTATCCAGAGAGAGCTGCCTGTGTTAGGGCAAAGACTACTTGCTTTTCCAGTAGCAGGGGAAAAGTTTACATTTTTATTATGGTATAAAAGGCATGTTAAATGCAATATATCTTCCACTAATACCATGAGGATTCTCGGACCAGAGAGGATTACTGTGTCACTTCTTCTATGTGTGACCTTACTTTACTATTTTGTGTCTTTTCCCACTCATTTGCAAAAGTGGGGATACTTACACTGTTGATTTTATAGGACCACTATAAGGATGAAATGAGATAACACATAATTAGCACGTGGTAAACTCATTGATTTTGCTTGTTGATGAGGGATCAAAGTCTCACCAAAGTTAAATGACTTCTCCTTTAAAGTAGCAGAAGCAGCACTTCCTACTATGCGACACTGCTTTGGTGGCTCTGCCACCATACTGTGAATGACGTGTGGCAGGGAGAGGAATCTGAACTGGAGGACAACATTGACCTTGGTATGTATGCAAGGTAAACAAACAGCCAAACACATACAGTGAGTGCACAGATGGTTAATCTCGCCATGACATGCTTTGGACAAGCAGCACACAGTGGATTGGGTTACCAAGGAACGCTCACGGATAGACGGGGGGCCGGAGGAGACTTCTTCATCAGGCCATCTGCAAATGCACCCGGAGCGACGCTCACTGGAGCGAGCGCCGCGCCACGAGGAGCATAATCTGGTTGGATTCCCCTCCCCGCCCTCCACCCTCCATGCCCGATAGTCCAGGGAAGCCTTCCACATAGACATCAAGTTGATTGCAGACAGTGTCCTTGAAACGAAAGAAGACTCAGTCCCCAAGCAATGCCCTTCTGCTCTTGAACCCGTCTGAGTCAAGAGCATAAGATCTACTAGTGGAAAAGGTTCGTAGCTTTTCAACCTCAAATTATTAGATGAGTTTACTTAATCTGCCTTCTCTTCCTATTGGGAGCAGAATAATCAAGCTTTTTTCTCTAGAAAAGCAGTCAGAAGATGCAGGCGCGGGTCCCGAGTCCATTATTTACAAGCGGAAGAAACTTGAAAACTAAACCAAACTCTCTGCCATCGAGTCCACGGTGACTCACAGCAACTCTGTAGGACAGGGTACAACTGTCCCTGTGAGTCTCACGACTGTAACTCTTTGCAGGAGTAGAAAGTCCCGTCTTGCTCCTAAGGAGCTGGTTGGTGGTTTTGAACTGCAGACCTTGCGGTTAGCAGTCCAATGTGTAACCACTACATCATCCAGGACCCTTGAAGAAACTTGAAGAAGGTAGTTAAATGCCATGAGCTTTAAAGTCTCATCTGTAAAATGGGGGTGGTGATAAAACACCTATCTAGTAAGCTTGTTGTGAGGGTTGAAAGAGTTGCCAATAATAAAGAGCAATATGATTTATTGTTGTTATTCCCGAAACATCATCGTCCAGGTCTCAGTCCCACCTTCCTCTGACTCCTATGGCTTTCTGACCTGCTAGGTATGTCCAGTTCATCATAAAATGTGGTTCTCCATTACTGTCAGATTTTCATTATTGATGAAACGTGTCATAGCTCTATAATGTGTTGTTCAAGAGCAGGGGTCATGTATCACGTCTAGTCTAAACTTCCTATAATATCTGGAATCAGTAAATATTGATGGTTGATGGTGCAGATGTGCAGGTCAGAGCCTGCACTCCCTCACCCAGCCTCCCCTGCAAATGGGAGTCAAAGTAGAAGAGAAGAGGGTTGGATCACAACGTGGAGACCTGAGTTTTGGGTCTGGCACTATCACTTGCTATTGGTTTTCTCAATTCTGAATTGAGTGGACTGATGCCACCCTTGTCGTTATGAAAGAGTACCAGGGTGGCACAAATGGTTAAGCACTTGACAGCTGACCAAGACTGTGGCTGTTAGAGTCCATGCAGAGGAGTCTTGGCAGAAATGCCTGGTGATTTACCTCCAAAAGGCCCGCCATTGAAAACCCACTGAGTGCAGTTCTAGTCTCCGGCACTTGGGGTCCTCATGGGTTGGAACTGACTCAAGTACAACCGTGGGCTCTTCTATGTACTTCTAAGGAGCATGCAGCTACTGAACACACGTGGGAGATTTCGTAAACTAAAAGGAAACTGTGAAGGGCATGGCTTTGGAAACAGAGCAGTTGGTCCAAGTGAGAAGGAGGCCCACACACACCCACGTGTGACACTAGCCACCTTCAGGTCACTTACCTGGAACATTTGGGTTGCAAATGGGCCATGGGAGGAAGGTCTGGGTGCGGTTGCTGATGGGGTTGCTAGCGGTGCAGACGTACACAGTGCTGACATACTGAGGGCCGAGGGTGAGGTACAGGAGGTGGGAGCTGTTGGCCAGGCTCAGTAGAGGGACATCTGTCTCCGTGCTCCAGCTGTAAACCACATGGTCCCCTCTCTTTGCCGAACAGGCCAGCATCAGACTGCAGTTCCCGCTCTCCTGTGTCCGGTTTAACACCTTAATCTCTGGAGTGGAGACCTCCTCTGTCAGGAGGGGGAGGAAGGGAGCCATCAGTGAAATGAACACCCTGGAATTCTGAATCGACCTTTATGTTAGAAAACATGCAGCCTGATAACATATCCTCTGCCCCAAGGGACTGTCGTGTGATTTATTTCTAGTGCACCGCCCCTCTCTGCCTCTATGCTCCTTCTCGTGCTACCTCGGGATAAAATAAAGGAGAATCGGGAGCTTTGGTTTCCTTCTGCCAATTACTGTTTATAACCAGGGCTCTTTGTGATGTCCTCTGATGTAGTTTGCTCCATCCTAGCCACACCCCCATTAGCATACCCCACTGTGATGCTATGGGGTAGGCAAGGAAAAAGGGGACGTCTTATTGACTTAGAAATTATGGTAGCAGCTACTGCTTGCATTCCACATGCATCACTGTCTTTAATCTTCCTACCAACTCTTTGGGGGCAGTTATAATTACACCCGTTTTATAGAGAAGGAAATGGATTCCCAGAGAAGTGAAACGTCTTCTACAATGTCACGTAGCTTCAAAGCCTCAAAGGGGAAATCTGAAACTAGTCCATCTGACTGTCACACCCGGCCTCTTTGCCTTGAGAAGAAAGTCGTGGTCTCAGAAGCCACATTTCCCAAGGGAAGAATTTGATCGCATGGGCTAGTTGAAAAAATTCAGGTTGTGTGGGTCTCCTTGGGCATGGCAGCCTTGGCCCCGGGTCACTATTAGAGTAATGAGGATTCCTTAACTCTCAATATAAGACGTGGGGAAAATTTTCAGACACAGTTTGAAGGAAAAATATTTCTAAGGGTAGGGGCTTGGTGTGGAGGGTGTTGTTGTCTCTCGCCAAGATACCCAAGGATTTCAAAGAAATGCTGAATGATGGGAGCTATCTGACCCATCTGCAGAGAGCAGGAAGTCACTTTGAGCAATCAAGAAAGCCCCATGCAGCTGTCAGAATTTCTGGGAATTCAAGTGGGCCCAAAAGAAAGAGATTCTAGGTGCACATGAGTAAAACTGTTAAGAAAAAAAAGAAAGAAAGAAAAATAAAATACAAAACTGAGAGACAGAGAGAGAGATACTAAAGGGAATGATACTCTGTTAAAACAACAACAACAACAACAACAATAACAACAAAAGGACAGCAGATACCAGAAAAGGAGAAAGAAAAAAGAAAGTCCCGGCACTGAAGTTAGGTAGGCCCTGGTTGTAGTTTAAGATCTGCTACTGAGCAACTTTATAACCAGAGTTATAAAGTTTTACTTTGGGGGAGCAATGTAATGCTTAAACGGGAAAAAGCCAACAGGTTGATGCAACCCAGTACCAGGGAGACAACCCAAACTTATGGGGCTGCGCGCCGTGAACAAGCCATGCACATTTGCACACGCAAAACACTGCTCTGGGTCCCCATGGCCTCAGCCATGCAGGAGAGTGGACTTGATGAGCGGTACTCAAACGTGGCAAAAATCACAAACGAAAGTCTTTTTCCAAACCAAACCTTATTCCCAAACCAGCTCCTGTAGGCGTTAGGCACTTCAGCCCACAGACAGCTGGACTCCCGTTTTTTGGGAAATGGGGGCCAAGTGTTAATACCTACGCTACTACCAATGCATAATAATAAAAAAAAGAACCTCCACAATTTCTTCTATGACGCCCAGTTTATATATCCCCTTTCTAGATGATTTCTCAACTTTCTTCTAATGATAAATACCCTTGGCTTCTGAGAGAGGCCTTAATTCCTGCATAAAGGACCACCACGGCCCTCCCGTGTGAATTGGAGAAGCCACCATTATTACCATAAAGCTTCAGTTGCAGACAAAATAGCTCTACAGAAGTGTTCTGCTCCAGGGTCAAAGTGTACCAGCCTTCATCCTCCTTCTTGCTTTCTAGGATCTCCAGCGTCAGATTTTCCAGGTGAAATTTATACCCTTCTAGTTTGGGTGGAGAGCTTCCTTCAGATGGATTAAGAGATACTATTTTCTTCTGGATGGTGCTTCCAAGTGGTGACGTTTCCATGGTGACAAGGATGCGGATGCTCTTGCTTATGTTCTTATTTTTCCCTTCATACTCCAGGGGTAGCATTACATTGCTCCCCAACTTCTGGATTACCTTGGGACACTTCACTAGTTGTCGACCTATGGGAAGGAGGAGGAGAAAGTCTTTTGTCATCGAGGCTCCAGAGCTACGTCATCTGAGGATCCAGACTGCCCAGCTGGGAGGGTCTCCCTCTTCCTCATGGACCACAGTCCAGGGGATGCTAGGTCCTTAGTGACTGTGGAAATGATCGTGAGGATTCCCATTTGCTTTCTAATATTTAAAAAATTCCAATGGAAATCTTAAACCACATAGGCTAGAGCTAAGTAGAATGAACTAATGCCACTAACTATAACACTGGGTTTCCCTAGTAGGGGAGAAATTCTGTCCAATTGGATCTAGGCTATTTAAAATGCAAAGAAGTTCAATGGTTTCCCTAAAGATGCATAATTTCCCAGGCAGAGTCAGGACCGAAATCCAGGTCTGTTCATGCCTCTGCCAGTGTTTCACCACATTGGGTATTTGGGATAAAGGTAAACAAGCGCTACAACTCTGCGTTTGTGAACCCCAGGGGGTCAGGAAGCCAGGAACATCACAGATGGTGGTGAGAAGAAAAGAAACAGCCTGAGGGAAGTAGGTCAACGAGGTGGTGAGCCCAGTGTTCCAACAAGCTCACCCCCTAAAGCCCTATCATACTGAGGGTGAGAAATTATTTGAGTTGTCTTTGTCATAAAAAGCTGAGCTGGCAAAAAAAAAGTGCAAAAACAAACAACAAAAACCTGTTTAAACCACTGTCAGGGACCCTACTGCTGACGATTTCACACCTCTTTCCTCCTCAAACCACAACCTGCTTTCCCCCTCTTCTCTCAGTGATGTTCTTACAGTTCTCTTTACTGAAAAAAAAATAGAAGAAGTAGAGAACATTAATCTAGTACCACCACTGAATCAACCCGCTGACCTGCATGGACAGGCTCTGCTCACATTCAAGACCAGAGCCTCTTCCTCCACGGAGCCTTCAGTTCAAGTCTCTGCCCTGTAGCTCTTCCTGCCTCCTGCACCATCAGTTTTCCACCGGGCTCTTTCCAGCGTGGCACCATCATGCTGATTGTTTACTAGAGCTTCGTTCGGAGGACCAGGCTTGTGGAAGGCTCTGGTTTACAGTGGGGGCCCTAGAGTCTACGTATATTCAGCCTCCATTGAATCCTCTCTGATAACTGACTAGCAATTTGAAAACCTTACTCTCAGGTGGAGTGTGCTTGAAAATAGACTACTACCGCGCCATTAGCCATCTGAGGGTGGGACAGCGTCACCCTCAGGGACTAGCTTTGATGGACATTGGTGTGCTAGGGCCACGTAGTTATGAGTGATACCCTCGCTACTTAGTCAGAGGAACCCTCAGTGGTGTAGTGGGTTATGTGTTGGGCTGTTAACCACAAGGTCAGCAGTTTGAAACTCCTCGTTACTCTGCCAGAGCAAGATGAGGCTTTCTACTCCAGTAAAGCTATACAGTTTTGGAAACTCACAGTGGCATTTCTACTCTGCCCTATAGGGTCACTATGAGTGTTAATTGACTCGATGGCAGTGAGTTTTTTGAACCTTGGTTAGAGGACCCTTAGCCAGTCTTGTTTTTCTAATCTGCAAGAGTGCACACATCCCAATCATGATCCCCTTTCTGCTTCTTTCGTCTCTCCCGCAACTGTGATGAATTGATCTACTCTCGATCATAATTTTGCAACAGCTTCCTGGGTTCTCCAGGACCTGTTTTCAGCGGCCAAGTTCCTGTGAATCTTTGGACACCAAATAGCCTCATGCTGACGGTCTCCTTCGTCTGGATGATTCGCCTCTGTCCTCTTAAAGACTCAAATGGATCTCTATAAGCTGTGTTTGAAGTCAGGTTTGCTTTTCTCCCCTAGAACAATGGTAAAAATCCTTCCCTGGATCCCAGACTCAACTCCATTAACCTCCGTATTTTTCTACTTTCCTTTATGGAAAGTGAGCTCATTGTTTTTGCTCCCATTTCCTGGTCTAACTTCTCCGTCCCAACTACAAACAGACGTTCTCCTCACTTACTGACTGGGCCCACCCTTGTCAAGGCTCCTGTCTACTCCCTCGTGCCAAGTTAGCCCCCAGGCCTTGTCTTACTTGGTTTCTCAGTTTGAAGATTAATCACCCCTTCCCTGAAAAACTTTTTTCATTCGGTCCCTGGGAGACCACACTCCCATATTTCCTCCTCTTCCTTTGACAGCTGCCCTTCCTGACCTCTGATTGCTGGTGTGTCCCTGGCTTAGTCCACAAACCAATTCCCGTCCTCATCTTCATTTATCCAGTGTCTAGGTGCAGGGGCTGAAATATTTCTGGTAGGCTTATAGAATTACATCTCTGCAATTACTATCTTTGCTCCACTCCTAGTTGCCTTCACCGATCAGCACTGCTAGATGCACAGATATATTATGATGATAAAGAAATCATGTCGTAATTGCTCCCTCGCCATCCCCCTGGCTACTAAAGGACATTCTAGTTACTAATGAGCATAAGAGAAGGAGAGGAAGGCCCTTGTGAGATGGATTGACACCACGGCTGCAGCTATGGGTTCCAGGATGGGAACAATGGTGAGGGTGGCCCAGGCCCGGCAGCGTTTCATTCTGCGGTGCACGGGGTTACCACGGGTCGGAACTGGCTCAATGGCACCTACTGACGACCGTGATCATACAGTGTGCGGTTTAGGGGGAGGTGACGGTCCTCTGAAGAAACTCAGAACCCGAGCTTTGAGAGGTGAAGAAGGAAGCGGTGTTTTCTGACACCGGTAAATTGAGACCAGCTTGAACTGGGGAATAAAGGATGCTCATTGCCTGCAGGGAGCTTTCGGGTTTTATGACCACCTTTTTTCTTTTTGTTCTCTTCATTTATTGTGCCCTCCTCTCCCTCCTCTCTGTGCCTGCCAGCTGTCTGATTAGTATTTAATCCTGGGAGAGAAGCCTGCTGCCCTTCTCCACCCAAGATACGAATGGAACCGGCTTGCGTGCAATCTGATGGCTGGGAGTGTAATTTCAGGGACTCTAGACCGCCGATGATATGTATCATTCTTTTCACTTCCATCCTAGTCATGCCATAAGTAAGAAATGCCTGGTGATCACGTCACCCGGTGTCTGGCTTTGCTCCAAGCAGCTCTTCACAGACATTGGGACTATAGAAGAAACCTTACAGCCTTGGAGGTCTAAAGGGAATCTCAACCTTAGCCAGTGGACTCTTGATTCTACAGCTCTTCCTGCAAGCAACAGCACAACCCATATAACACGTCGGATCGAAAATGGTGAAGTCGTCTCTGACAGCTCTCTTTCTCTCGGCATCCAATCACTTCTCACCGTGTCTGCCCCTCTCGTAATAAGCCTGGGTATTTCCATTGTCTGCCTTCTTAGCTGTCTGCTTTGTGGACAGAGTAATCTTTTGAAACCATGTCAGATTTGATCTGTCCCTAATTTTAAATGACGAGGGTCTCTGTTGCCCACAAAATGAACTCTGAAGTCTTTCCCAGGGCTTGAACGATCCCGCATTGCCCAGAAGCGAGGCCCTATCCCTCGCTTGCTGCACTGCTGCCACACTGGCTCCTTGCTACTTCTCAAACTCGCCAAGAACATTACTATCTTGGGCCTTTTGTGCTTACCATTTCCTCCCCCTTACATATCTAGATAGCTTGTTCCTTCACTTTAAGTTTCTACTTAAAATTTCTATTTCCCAAATAAGGCTTTTCTGACCATTCGATCTAAAGACACTGCAATTCCCCTTCTTATCACATGTAACACTTCCTGGTATGATATGTTTGCTTGTTTTTCTCTCTCCAGCTAGAAGACAATCACTTTAAGCATTTAATTTTGTTCACTGTTGTGCCCCCAGGAATTATAGTAGTGCTTGACATATAGTATGGTTTTAATAAGTAGCTAATAAATTTGCAAATGCTGAAGACTGTTAGTAGAGAAAGCTCTTTTATTTGAGGTTGCCCCACATATGTGTACTGAACTTTAACATAAGCTAGCGTTCATAGAAGAAAGCACCCATGAGTCAGAGAGACTGTAGATTGCTCTGGTTGATAAAAAAGCCAGAAGAGTCAAAGAAAATCTTCTGTTTAAGTAATGCAGCCACCTAGACAGGACGCAACTGACTTGTGGTTAAGATGAATTGTGGAGAAATTGGGCAAACTAGTCAAAATATTTTTGAGGTCAAAATGCTCTGACATCCCAGCACTGTCCTTGGAAAGTAGATTCAGAGACTGGGAAAAGAGAAAATGCAGTCTGCCTGGGCTGAAATCAGACTCGGGCAGCTGGGGCTCATCATTGTTAGGGACCCTGAGAAAGGGGACGGTTCCTTTAAAATTGCTGCTAATATGTCAATTCTAAGAGTGTTCTTCTCTGTTGTCGAGCTGATGGCAAATGCTGTTTTGTGGGATGTTTTTAAACCAAAATAAATTGGAAAGCATATCGAGCTTTTTCCAGACACACTTACAAATGCCCAACTGTCGAGGTACTGTGCTTCCTCTGGTGGCTGTATACTTGAATTACAGGCACAGTACCCAAATGGAATAATCTCTTAAATCCTGACCTTAACTGTATTTAAAAGAATGACAACATTTAAAGCTATATGTACAAGTAGTAAATGCCATGTGGCATGGAACCTTTGAGATTCTGTATGAGGACATCTGAAGCTCAAAATAAGATGGACAGCTATTCCATCGTTGATGTTGTAGACTAATTTTGATAAGGAAAAATAAAGGGATGGAAATTACCCCCACTCTCAGACCATGGTCCTTGTCCATCCCAAACCACACCCATATTCTCCCTCCCTCTACTTGACTCTGCAGACTGTGCACCGTGGCTGCTTCGGGACTTGGACTTGGGGGAAGAGGAGACAGAGGATGCTAAAACCATAGACACTGCCATCGGGTCGATGCCAAGTCAGCGTGACCCTAGAGGGCAGGGAAGCACTGCCCCTGTGGGTTGCTGAGACCGGAGCTCTTGGCAGGAGTAGAACGCCTCCTCCTCCTCCCCGGGATGGTGAAGAGCGTAGAAAACCAAAGAAGCGAGAGGCTGAAGAAAGCAGAGGGGTCAGTGTACTATAAAGGGGGCAGCTGAAGAGGACAGGTTGAGTGGTTGGATAGTTTTTGCACACTCAGTTGTGGGGAGTGGAATAAAATCTTAATCAGAAGAGCTGAGGTAGAGACCTTCCTACCACATAACCCACATTAAAAATATTGATGTAACACCTGCTTGCATGTGAGAGGCAGATCTGCAAGGAACACTGGAAATCATCCTCACCTAAGCAGAAATGGGGAAATAAGTGTGTGTGTGGGGTGGCGAGGGTGGGGGTTCAAGTGGTTCATAAAACCCACCAAGTGGAATCTATGCCCCTGAAACATTCTACTGCCTGATGTGTGGTTTCAATGATTCAGTCATTTCCAGTGAGTCGGTCAGATCCTGTTTACCAAAAAGCCTGGGAAGCAACAGTTGTTGCTGGAAACACCAACTCACAGGCACTCACATGCTGTCATAGATAATTCTGCTTTAACACTAGAGTGATTCACATGGACCCGTGGCTGCCGGTCTGAAATGAGTAGGATTTAGGTAACCCACTCATAAGGTAGTATTCTCCTAAACGATGACTCTTTTCTGCCTACCCTGAAACGTTCACGGGGCCTTGTAGCAACTTGCCGCCACGTTTCCTTCAGGTAGAGGAAAGGCGGGGCCGACTGTCCTCAAGTTCTTGTTGGCAAACCCAAGCCTACAAAGAAAAGGTAACTTGTGTAAGGCTGCTTTTTCAATGACAGCTCGAGTTGGGTATTCACCTCATTCTTGCTGCTGCTAGACCTTTCTCTCTGAGAGTGTGTGCACTTACTGTGCCACACCTGGGAAGCTCTAGCTCCCCTTTATTTATCTAATTCTCCGCCTTTCAGGTCTCAGTCTTGATAGCTCTTCCTTAAGGAAGGCTTCCATGTCGTTATTAGCGTAAGGTTCCCTGCCAAATACTTCCAGCACACTTTGCATCTCTTCTTCATGTCACTCTGTTCAGTTCCTATCGTCCTAACTCGCTGATAAGATCCCACGGGCAAAGGCTCTTCCCTCTGAACGTTCACCATGCTTTACTTATGCATTTGCGTAGAGTATACCCCTTTTCAAGCCAGACCAAAATCCAACTCAAAAGCTATTTGTAAAAATATGCCAGAAGCAGGTTCATGCTTTCAGGAAGAAGAAGGGGTGGGAGGGAACGGCAGCCTCACCTCACATCTGTTTGTATTGTTCAGGTTTTAGAGATGTTCATGTGCATCTCCTTCAATAAACTACTTAACAAACTGTTTAAGTGAGAACTTACAAGAGTAGAAAAAATGTTTCTATTCACTTTCTAAACTCAAGGAAGGATCAAGTCCTTCTAAACATGATCAATCTTTTCATTTAAAACACTCTATGACATGTTTTATATACCTCAACTATAGATAACGTATTCCCATTTTAACTCTGGGATATGTGCACACATTTTAGCCTCTCCTCCTCAAAGACAACCTTACTCCGCTTCCTTCACGGAGAAAGGAGTCTGAAGTCATGCTATGTGAGACTAGACCACCATGTGCTTCTGTTTGTTTTCAAAATGGTCACAGTGACAATAACAATATTTATCCCAGAGGATCGGGATAAGAATGAAATGAAGAATGCACATAAAGGAGTGGCTAGCAGACATCAAGCACACCATACATACTATTCTTTTCATTCAATAAATATCTGTGGACAGACCCTCCTGTACCGGGCATTGTGTTCAGTACTGGGAAGAGGCTGTGGGTTATTTATTTTTCATACATTTTGACAACTGTCTGCTCCCTCATGTGCTCTCAAGGGGTAGTTGGATGGAATTGCCCAAATTATTTTGTGGATGAGACCACATAGCCATGATGTTCTGAATCCCAGTCAAGAGCTGGACACGGGGAAGGTGATGACATCATCTTAGCGTGGGAAAACTTTCAAGAGCTGGACGTAGTCTATCTACAGCCTGGGAGAGAAAAGGCCACCGAATAGTCAAAGCTAGGCCAAGTCTAGCACCCACCCACCTGTTTCTCACCCCCTTGGTCTCCCCCAGTGTGTGTGTGTGAAGGGGTTTGGGAAATATAATATCCAACTGGGTGAAATGGAAATCCATTTCAATGGGGGTTAGGACATCTAGACTTTTTAAATTTTAGAATGCTGGTTGGGGGTTGGAAGATGAGCAGAAATAAGAAGAGTGGGTGTGCATTTTACAAGAATTTAGGATTCTTGGTTGAGTAAATCTGTCATGGTTGACTTGTCTCATTTGCAAAACATTTTTGCCTGGGTTTTATTGGGGTTTCACATTTTAAAAATAAAAACACAAAAGCAGTTTTGTACATAATTCAGAGAAGAAAGCAGCAGGCAAGGGAAGGAGTAACTGCCTAGCGGGTGGATCCCCCTGTAAGGGGGCGGGGGGCTTTCTCACTAACCATTGAGGCCCCAAACCTGAGGCAAAGCAGCTCTCAGTAGAACCCGAAGAAGAAGCCCGAGGCCAAGAGAATAAACAGTCAAATGGGCACAGAGTGCAAAGCTCAGCCTACCCATCAACCCAATCGCTCTCAACAGCCACCGAGGTCTCCAAGAACGGTGTTCTGCTACGGAAGCCTTAAAGTGTCCCGTTTGGTTTTCTGAGCCCTGCGCCTTATTCCGTGCCTAGATCTCGGGACGTTAAGAGCCAGGGATTTGGGCCCCTTGAGGAATTGATTCCTCTCCTGGAAATCTGGCAAGAGACAGCCTGCTTCACAGCGATCCCACATCCCCAGCATCTATCTCGGGGCTTTTCCTAGAAAAGTCTATAATGGATTTGCGGTCATGAAAACCCCAAGCCCAAAACACCCTGGACATCAGGAGTTCCCCCCTTCCCTGATGCCACTTCCACTCCAATTTGCCTCCCACACCCTAACTGAAGCCCCAAGGCATGTAAAGCAGAAATGCATTGACGGTCCCTCCTACTCAGCCAAGGGCACTGGTGACCTGGTGGGTGAGACATTGGGCTGCTGACAGCAAGGCCAGCCGTTTGATGGAGCCAGGGAAGGGTGAGGCCTTTTGTTCTTGTAAAGAGCTACAGCCTCAGAAACTCACAGAAGCAGTTCTACTTTGTCCTATAGGGTCACCATGAGTCAGAGTTGACTCCATGGCAGTGAGCCAAGCCTACTCCTACAGCAAGTCCAAAGTCCACTTCTGGTTTCACCCCCCCACCCCCAATTACCGTTTGTCATAATCCTGGCAGTAGTAAACAAAGAACATTATCTTGCCTTTGGAGGGAAGACAGGGCAAAAGACAGGAACAGAATCTAAGTCCGAATGCTTTGCTATTTATCGGGCCGACTGCATAAGCAACACAGACCTACAGGACTCCAGTTTTGCATTTCCCACTTATTGGAACCAGTTCCAGGCTCCAGAAATCTGGGTCTTTCCCCTTGACCTTGAACGTTCTCTTCCAGGAAAGTAGCTGCTAATGACCACACTGAGGCCACTGCCATTTCTTAGTTGAAGACCTGAGGTTTTCACTTCTACGTCCTCATTCCCACTCCAACCCTTTCTTTCTGGTCAGTTCATGTTCCTAGTTTGTCTGCTGCTTTGCGTGTGGCTCCTCCCCAGGGCAGAGATGTAGCTGTTCCCAGACCTCCTCCCTCCAACTTAGTCTCTCTCACCGGGGTCTTTGCCAGAACTCTACCCAGGCTAAACCAACCAGTCCATTGAGGCTTTAACCAGAGCCTCTAGCTCTGAGAGACTGGTCTGAAATGTGACCAGTCCCTTTGGCTTCGAGATCCCACTTTCCTTGAGAAATAGAATTGGTGGGGCACCCTAGTGTCCCTTCCTCTTGGAAAGAGGCTAGAGAATTCAGAGCCGGTCCCTAAGGAAGAGACAAGTGGCCATAGCTCCTAGCACCTGCATCTTTTTCTTCCCCCACAGGGCTGGTTCTTGGCAGGTCACGATGCTATCCAAACCCTCAAACCGATTAACACTCACCTGCTCCACAGCTTAGCTCAAAATCCAGGAAGAGAAACAGCAGGATGTACAAGGATTGGCGGCCCTTGAGATCCATCAGCCAGGGAGGAGAGGTGAGACAGCTTGCGGGGTGCCTGCTAGCTGCTGATAGACAGATACCAGGGCAGAAGAGCTACATGTCAGTCAGTGCTGCCTCCGCCTGCAAGTCTGTGTAGCAGCTTCCTGTCTTACTGGGACTTTTTCTGTGTCTTGAGGATTGCTCATCTCCTTCAAGATCTTAAATCACTTTGCTATTCTCAAAAGCTATGCTACGAGTCAGGTGTTCAGACTACTGGAGTCAGGAAGGGGGCTGAGCCAAGTTACTTCAATCAAACCCTAGCTTTAGACTGAAATGCGCACCCCCACCCTTTTCTTAGCACTCTCTGGGGAGGGGTGCCACTGCTCTCTGGGAAGTTCTCTCTGCCAATTCTTTTCTTGACTACAAAGAAAGTCTCTTTTGTGCTCAACTTGGTAGCGAACCTGGCCTTTAACCAGACCACTTCCATATTTGCACCAGTGAATTAAAAAAATGAACTCGGATGCCTGAATTTGGATATGCTAGCGGGACCCTCACTTCTGATTTGCCCCTATAATTTTGGAGGACATTTCTGAATGTGGAGTTCCCAAGGAGAGCACCTGGTAAAGCCCTCCACTGGTACCCCACAGGGGATCGCTTGACTCTACCCGCAGGCAGACCCCCAGAAGGCAGTCCTGGAGATCTGCTTCTGAAAGGTCACAACCTGGGAAGTCCTCCAGCCACCGTCCACTCCACAGCACGTGAGCTCGCCGTGAGTTCGAATCCACTCGACAGCAGCCGGTTTTGTTTGGCTTCGCTTTCATCTGCTGGGCTGCTGCAGGCACAGGTGGGCAAGAGCGCATCAGTTGGCAGAAACCCAGCCTCTCTGCTGCTACCGGGTGGCACACCTTAGCGAACCCTATGCGCTATTTGAAGAAGTGTCCTTTGTTTATGGTGGAACTGCACTGGTGGATTGGAAATGGGTTTGAGCCAGGTGAAAATAAAAACATTCTCATAGGATCAGTTGGCTATATAAGATTTATAGTCAAGGGTCTCACTCACCACCACTGAGTCGATTCCCCCTCCAGGGTATTGTACATAAACTGTGTTTTGTAGGCCGTAGGCTATCTATTCTTCATATAAGTAAAATTTATAATATGATTAGTTACATAAGAGGGAGCTACAAAAAGCTCATGGTAAATGGTAATGGAAAAGGGTAATCGAATTTTTCCATGAACTTTAGGAAGGCCCCTCCTACATGGGTCTACATATATCCATGTATGCACATAGATATGCACACACATATACATATACAGGTGTATGTTGCTTAATATAAAGGAGCTCTTCTGGCACAATGGGTTACGCACTTAGCTGCTAACTTCAAAGGCAGCCCTTCAAACTCACCAGCCGCTGGGTGGGAGAAAGAGGAAACCGTCTCCGTAAAGAGTCTTGGAAAACTTAGGGAGCGGTCCTTTGCTGTACCATAGGGTCGCGCGGAGTCAGCGTCAACTCAATAGCAGTTGGAATTGGTTGCTTAATGTCTCTTGGGGCAATGGCCAACTGCATAGACGCCTGTGGCTTGAGTTTTTGTTTTTGTTTCTAAAGGGACAGGAGCTCTCTTTGGGGTATTATTTCCCCTAATGGTTTGAAAGATCTCAAACCACCAGAGTGAATGAGCAGAGGGCATTGGTTGGCTTCGGGTTCTGAGTGGTCGTAGTGGCTGCTGCCCACGATCAGGAAGCCACTGCACTAACAGATCAGCGATGGCCAGGGCCACCACGGACAATCCCTCTACTGGCACTGCCATGTCTCCTTGTGGTTCCCTTGAGCCACCTCTCTCCCTACACCAGCCCTGCACCCAAATGTGGGTCCAGTTTTCGTTTGCGTGCTGATGCAGCCCACGCCAGGCCCTGCCACCTACCCATGACTGCACCCCTGAATCCAGTGAACAGCGCTCCCTGACTTCATCCAGCAGGCTTCCGTAAGGTTTCAATAGAATGGGATTAATGGGGAAGCAACTGTCAGGAAATTAAACAACCATGCACTGGGCAAATCTGCTGCACAAGAACTCTTCAATGTTTGTATTTTTTCTCTTCAATGTTTGAAAACGCAAAGATGTCTCTTTGAGGACTAAAGTGTGCTTGACTTCACCTGTGAGAGCATTTTTCTTTTTCTTTCTTTTTTTTTTCATACTTTTTTTTTTTAAACATTTTATTAGGGGCTCATACAACTGTTACCGCAATCCATACACACATCAATTGTGTAAAGTGCATTTTACATCATTCTCAAAACATTTTCTCTCCACTTAAACCCCCGACATTAGGTCCTCATTTTTCCCCTCCCTCCCCACTCTCTCCTCCCTCATGAGCCCTTGATAGTTTATAAATGGGTATTTTGTCATATCTTGCCCTGTCCGACGTCTCCCTTCACTCACTTTTCGGTTGTCTGTCCCCCAGGGAGGAGGTCACACACAGTTCCCTGTAATCGGTTCCCTCTTTCCTACCCATTCTCCCTTTACCCTCCCTGTTTTGCCACTCACACCACTGGTCCTGTAGGGCTCATCCGCCCTGGATTCCCTGTATTTTCAGTTCCTATCTGTACCAGTGTACATCCTCTGGACATCCAATGGCCTCATGTGGGCATCTTAAACAGCTGTCAATCATCAAGCTGTACGTGAGAGCTGGACCACTGCCTATGGAAGACTGAAGAAAACTCGATGCCGTGAGCTGTCAGAACTAACAAATCTGTCTTGGAAGAAGGACGGCCAGAATGCTCCTGAGCAGTAAGGATGGGGAAACTTCATCTCACTTACTTTAGATACATTATCCCGAGGGACCTCTGGAGAAGGCTTCATAAAGCAGAGGGCCAATGAAGGAGCAGAAGACCCTCAAAGAGATTGCTCGACACAGTACCTGCAACAATGGGCTCAGACTTAACTCCAAGCATGAGGGTGGCAGGACCGGGCAGTGGGGTCGTCTGTTGTGTGCGGGGTTTCTTTGAGTCAGAAGCAACTGGATGACATAACCACCACAACATGGGGCTTTAACTAGGTTTTGAACGTGACTTTTACTGGCACTGCTTTGTACACAACATGGTGTTTTCCACAATATCCTAATAGCATACCACACTGTTTACCAACCTACTGTGCATGTTAAGCAATTCATGCCTGTACATTATGTTTAGAGATCTTGTTACTTACCAGCACCTGTAGAATAGTCAAGATCACAAATGGTGGAGTGAGTGGCACCCTCTCCCAACATTTATAAAATAGCAGCTGGAATAAAACAAACTGGATTGGGGATGTTTGGGATGGAAAAGCCTTATCTCAGAAGGCTGATAAATACAGCACCACCATTCCATTGAGAAACCATGTCTGTCCAGAGTAGACTACTTGATGTGCATACACACCAACTCTAGTTTTGCTTTTGAAGGCTTTTGAGATAGAAGCTAGTCTATGTTGCTTTAAAGTAATATCATTTGATATTTGAAACATCTTGATAGGGCTGGATCCTATGATGAATACCATTTTATAGATGGGAATCAGGACATTTGACTCCCAAACGGGTGTTCTTTCCTCAAGGCACACGGCTTCTGGAATACACGATCCAGTCTACTTGTGTCAAGAAGCCCTTTTCTCCTAGAGACTGGGACAGACAAGGGGGGCTGCAAGAAGTTAGTGGAGAGATGGAATTGAAAGATAATGCAATTTTCCTATGAAAGGTAAAAATTTTGAAGCCCCACATACATTCTTTTTACTTTGCTTTTCCTCTTTTTCTTTAACCTGAGGGCCGTGACCCCTTTGGGGAGTTGAATGACCCTTTCACAGGGGTCACCCGATTCATAACAATAGCAAAATTATTTACAGTGATGAACTAGCAACGAAAATAACATTATGGTTGGGGGTCACCACAACATGAGGAACTGTATGAATGGGTCACGGCATGAGGAAGGTTGGGAACCACTGCTGCCCTTCTCCAGCCTTATCAAGGGGCATCCGCACTCTATTTCCCACAGCTTCCTCTGCATAGACAGAGAATTCACGTTGGCATTAGTCAGAAGGGTTTTACTGTTCAGTGCAATACAGCACTCAGAGTTTCTCTAATGAAGATAACGTTGATTTAGATGGAGGTTCCGACACCTGACAGCAAGCTAAATGCCCCTGCCCCAAATCAGTATCCACCAGGAACCTCAGTGTGCGGTCCTACTCAGAAGTAGCGTCTCCATAGATGGATGAAAATAAGAATGGAGATGAGAGCATGATAGATTAGGGAAAGCCCTGAAGTCAAGGCAAATGTCCTCATAAGAGACAGAAAGAAGACACAAAAACCAAGAACAAGACAGAGGACTGAGCACCATTAAAAACTGCAAAGAGGCCAGGAAGCAGTCTTCCTAGTGCCTCCAGAGGGAGCACAGCCTAGCCAACAGCTTGCTTTCAGATTTCTTCCTCCCAGAACTATGAGCAAGTACATTTCTACTGATTTAAGCCACCAAGTTTGTGACTATGCGTTACAGCATCCACACGAAGCTAGTATAGGCCCGGAGGACAATGAGTAACTCGGGGTTGTGTGGAGTTAGCTAGTCTGCCTAGGGGATCAAGTTGCAGTGAAGCACAGAGTTTGACAGATGAACAACAAAAGATAGACCAGTGACAATGCTTTGTATTCATAAAAAGATTTTCCTTTCTCCACCACACTTGGTCCTCACCACAGCCCTAAGGAGGCACTGAGCTGGTGGTGGTGTAAAACCAAAGCTTGGCGTCCTGAATCTGTCTGTGTCTAGACCTTTCCCTCGTCCATCTTCTACAGTGTGCTCACTGTCCCCAAGAACACCCATCAGGTAAGAAGGAAGGGAATTCCACTCAGCAAACTCTCTAACTGCTAGAGCTTCTAGGGATCTTCAAAAAGTTCATGGAAAGTTTCATGTTTTTTTCATTACATTATCAGATGACGTTTTCGAAGCCCCCTCGCGCATATGTGAGTCCATTCCTCTTCTTCACAGTAAGCAGCAGTCATAATCATGCTTTTTGGAGATAAGGGAAACGAAGAGGTCTCTAAACGGAGGTGGGTTTTGTTAAATATCATAGTTTAGTTCAGTTTAGTTCTGGTGGATTTGTGTTAATTTTCTTCAGTTTCCACTTGAACCAGCATAAGGACAATTGATTGGTTCCACAGTTGGCCGCTTGTTTCTTTCCACAAGTGTAGTCTATTTCATGCCTATGAATTATGTCTGGTGAGGTTTATGTGTGTAGTCATCATTTATATTGTTGCAAAAAAGGCGTTTCCAATGAATAGGTAGTTGGTTTTATAAAGTTCTATCATTGGCTCTCCAGTGTTGCTTCTATTACTAAGGCCATATTTTCCAACGACTGATTCCTCTTCTTTGTATCTGACTTTAACATTCCAATCACCAGTAACTTTAAATCCAATTTGGTGGCATATTTAATCAATTTCACACTGCATAAATTGGTAAAAACCTTCCATTCTTTTTTGAGAACTGGGCTTCTTTACATATGGATTTTATCCTACCACTGACAGTGTACTTAAGGAGAGATCTTGAAATGCTATTTTTGGTGATGAGCTTGCTATCATTCCTTTTCAGTTTGTTATTTCCAGCGTAGTAGACAACAGACGTGCCTGACACGGATGGCATTAGCAGCTCACTGATGACTAGGATATTGATCTTCACTCATTCTATTCCATTTTTGATGACTTTTTCAGATTTTCCAAATCCCAGTCACCGCATCACCTCTTTGAGCTGAGTGGCAATCTTGAGGTTCATGTGAACCATAGTCCATTATCCATGGAACATTTTCTCTGTGGCAGAACAAAACACAAATTGTAGGAGAATCTTGAATGAGCACCTCTGCCCGCTCCTCCCTAGCATCATGAGTGGCACATCACCACTGCCTTCCATTTGGCTATCTGGAGCCCCACTCTGAGAGTGGGGAGGTCCCGAAGTCTGTGGAAAGCTGCCGTCCTCAAAAGACCCTAGTTGGGCAGCACAATGAACCCAGATCCTGTCCTCATTGCCCATTCCTTAAACTTGTGTTCCCTTTTCCGAAACTTTATGGCTGGGGTGACCTGAGGGCATCTGGGGTTGGGCTTCCCTGAGAACATTTTGGATTCCAATTTGATCTCGATTTTCATCACAGCCTCTGAGGGGAGGTTCTCTATAATTGGGGCCCGCCGCAGAGAGAGGTGTCATTATGAGGTAGGCTAGTCTCCTACGGAGCCCGTGATGAGGACATTTATCTGGATAAGTGAAGAGAAGTACCCACAAAGCCAAAATGAAAATACAAAATTTCCCCAAACTCTGAAACATCTCCTAGGAGACCTTAACTTCAGAGTCTTAAATTAGCCTGGGGAAAACACTGGGAAAAACACCTTGAGGTGGGCCATGCTCAGTGAGATGCGGAAGGTCCAGGACGCCCATGAGAAAAAGTGTCTGATATGGGGGCTGAGCAGACCAGTCAACCAGATAGCACTGTGGTGCGCCCGAGGCTGAAGGGGAGAAAACTGGGTTGTGAGGTGGCCCGGGCCCAGGTTTTACCCAATTCTCCTTCTGCTGACCTTTCCTACCAGCCAGGGACTCCCTGGGCTCGTAGATATGCTGAGTGACCGCCAGCTCACAGAGGGGAGCTGTGTATACGGCTCAGCAAGGCCTGTGAAGATGCCCACTCAAATGCTTTCTGGATTCTACCCGATTTGTTGCTTGCTCCAAGGCCTTATCAAGCCTCTCACCACGGGACATCTTCCAGGGGCTTGACCTGCTGCAAGGCATGAACCGCAAGTAGAGGCTGAGCGTGTGTAATTTGACAGCTTGTCTCCAGACTCGTCTCATTTACATTTTGTGACTCTTTGCCTCCTGGAACTTGTCCTGGATTGACCCCAAACTCCTCACATCCTTTAAAGAGTGAAGAGTCTTCATGGACTCTCCCCATGGCTCTTTGAGAATCATTCTTGGTAGCACTGGAGGTGTTTCCCAGCATCCCTCAAATTACTCAACATGTCAGTCATGTCGTTTGATAGCTTGCTTTTACTGGCATAACTTACTGCCAAGAGACAACTGCTTGTGTCATCGGTCTACTCCTTCCAGGGAGAAGCAAGTTTCAGGAACCAGTGAGAGTGACCAACTTTTTTTTTTTTTTTTAACAGTTTTATTGGCACTTCATCTACATGTCATACAATTCAAGGGCTCAACCACACCAAGAGAAGTTGTACAGTCTTTACCACAAACAATTTTAGAACATTTCTTTTTCCCACACTCATTGTTATTCATGTAACCCCCTCCAAAATGTTGGCAAAAATATACACAACAAAACCTTCTCCAGTTCCACAACTTCTACTTGTCTAATTCAGGGCCATTGATTACATGCGTCGTGTTGTGCAGCCACTATTGATGTCCCTCTGCAGTTGTTCCACTGCCATTAAAATGAATTCAATGCCCCTTGAGCAAACACGCTTCCTGCTTTACCCATGGCAACCATAGGGCTAGCGACCCACTTCATACCTTTTCTGTGCACCACAAGCTCACGTGACCTGACTATACTTTCAAATGGACTGGAAGATATAATAATAACAGCTGCAGTGTAAATTAGACACAAAACTCTGACCAAACTCAGCGGCATTACAACTCGCAGGAACCCCGACAGCATAGTGGGTTATTCATGAGGCTGGTAATCACCAGGCCAGCTGTTAACAACCACCAGCTGCTTCCTGGGAAAAGATGAGGCTTTCTACTCCCATAAAGATTTGCAGTCTTAGAAGCCCACAGGGACAGCTCTGTTCCGTCCTATAGGGTCACTCTGAGAAAACTGAGACAGAAGCAGATTATGGGTCATTAAGAATTTAGTCATTAAAGACACAGAGATGGATTTTCTGTAGCAACTACTAAGACTCTATGTTATTAAGAAATTGACCATTCCTACCATAGAATACCACTTTTTATTAAGAAAAGTATCAGTGTAAAGAAAAGTAAAATAGAATATGAATCACAGCTGAAAATATGAAACAGAATGGAAAAACTATCTGAACTAATAACCACACCTGACTCAGGGTTTGGGAAATCCACCTGTGGCAGGATTTAAAGTCAATATCAAAGTGACACAGGATAGTAACTACAGTGACTGTTTACCTGTATGGGCTTCTCCCGAGTGGATTTGATGCTTCCATCTATCCTCTTGCAGGATTTATGAAATTCCCATTTAAAAGTGTCCCCAAGTATCACCCACTATAAGTGAACATTTGATAATTCGGCTAATCCCAAGTAATAATTACAGTTGCAAGGCTGATGGCAAGGGTGGTGGCCATAGAAGCAATGTTGTTGTGGAGTTTTCTCTTCCGTCAGTTAGCTATGTACTTGTTACATGTGCATATTAGCCTAGAGAACACATTCCACTCCAACACACATGGATTGCCAGTGGTCCTGCAGTGGTAGAATTCTTGCCTTCCATATAGAAGACCAGACTCATAGTCAATTCCCAGACGATGTACTTCAAGTACCACCACTGCATCTATCAGTGCAGGCTTCGAGGCCAACTTAACTAACTGGAGTGACAACTAACAACAACTAAGACCACTGGTATTCACATACTTTACTCTTCTTTTTGTTTAACACAACACATAACAGTGTACTGTATGCAGTTGTCTAATTTTATGAAGTAGGATTTCTTAGAGAATATCACACCAAGTATCTTGCCTTGAAAACAGCAAATGCAACTCAGGAGACTGTTAAGATCTTGAACTTTAGAAGACCTCCTACCGTGTGAAGGAACTAAATTCAGTAACAGATGCTTCCTTCTTTAGTTTTAGTGGTTCCAAACTTGCTTTGTTAAGGAAGATGTGGTTAGTTACCACCAAGTTGGGTCTGGTTCATAGCAACCCTATAGGTACCCGAATGAAAACCGGTCTAATCCTGTGTCACCTTCACAACTATTGTCATATTTGAGCCCATTGTTGCAGCCACTGTGCCAATCGATAGCAATGAGGGTCCTTAAAAAAATTTTTTTTTTAATTTTGACCCTCTACTTTACCAAGCATGATGTCTTCCTTCAGGGACTGATTAGTTCCTCCTGGTGGCATGTCTTAACTACGTGAGATGAAGTCTTTTTTGGGAAGTGAAGTCTTAAGGAAAATAACATCATGAAAACCATAGGTCCCCTCTTAAAAGGTTGTCTAGGAGTGAGTCAGTCAGTTATGAGGATGCCTCCATGTCTGTTACATCGTGTCTGACTCTTGGCTCCCAGTTCGGTGAGTAGACCCAGGATGAAAGAAAGAGCTCTGGTCTCCTGTGTGGCCAGACAGTACTCTGAAATGTGGCTGCCCTTAACCTCTTTCCCTCCAGCCAGAACCTCCGCCAGAGACTTCTGAACATCAGTTCACTGTATCCCAAAGCAGCCACGTCTCCTTGGGGAGCCAGTCACATTACGCAAAAACCTACTCTGGGGAAAAGTGTCAGGAGGAAGACAGACTCCCACGTTGCTTGCTGTGATGTCTGCTCATTTAATATGAGACTCTACTGTAACAACCCGATCCTTAATCTGGTTTTCTCACACAGGTGTATTGGGTCATGGGAGTTGAAAAACATGAAATGCCATCACTCCCATAAGTGCTGCACCATGTCTAGACCTTATTAGAAGCCACCCTCACTTTTAAAAAAATTATTTTATTGGGGACTCGTACCAGTCTTATCACAATCCATACATACATCCACTGTGTCAAGCACATATGTACATTTGTTACCCTCATCATTCTCAAAACATTTGCCTTCTACTTTTGCCCTTAATACCAGTTGCTCATTTACTTCCCCCCTCCCCCCTCCCTCATGAACCCTTCATAATTCACAAATTGTTATAGTTTTGTCATAAGTTACACTGTCTGACGTCTCCCCCTGCCCTCTTCTCTGCTGTCCATCCCCCAGGGAGGAGGCAATACTTAGATTCTT
>NW_022111325.1:8065178-8071875 GCF_000313985.2 Echinops telfairi
CCTTCAAGACCCCAGATGCTATATCTTTTGATAGCCAGGCACCATCAGCTTTCTTCACCACCTTTGCTTATGCACACGTTTGTCTTCAGTGATCGTATCAGGAAGGTGGGCACCCACTGATCTGATTTTTAGTTCTTTGATGTCTGATATCTGGTCCCTTCTGACCTCTTGGTCAGATAGGCTGGGCCACCCTCACTTCTAAGAAGCATTCTGGTTGTCATACATACTTCCTCAAGACAGATTTGTTTGTTCTTCTGGAAATACATGGCACTTTCAATAATCTTCAACACCATCATTCAAATACAGTATTCCTTAGTCATCATCTAACTTTCATATGAATATGAAGTGAAAATATCAAGGATTGGGTCAGGCACATCTTAGTCCTCAAAGTGAGGTTGTCTCTTTAACACTTTTAAGAGGTCTTGGGAAGCTGGGTTGCCCAATGCAATATGTGGGTTAATTTCTTGATTAGTGCTTCCATGGGTGTTAGTTGTGAATCCAAGTCATAGAAAAATCATGACAACTTCAATTTTTTTCTTTGCTCATAATGATGTCTATTGGTTCTATTGTGAAAATTTTTGTTTTATTTACGGTGAGTTGTGATCCAAATGGAAGATTGTAGACTTTTATTTTCATGGTAATTCAAGTCCTCTTTGTCTTCAGCAAGCAAGGTTATGCCATCTGCATATCACAGGTTGTTAATGAGACTTCCTCCAATCCTGATATCATATTCTTCATATAGTCCAACTTCTTGGATTACTTGGTTAGTGTACAGATTGAATATGTATGGTGAAAAAGGATATAGCCCTGATGCACACCTTTCTTAACTTTAAACCCTTCTGTTTGAATGACTGCTTCTTGTCCATGTACAGGTTTTGTATGACCACAATGGAGTATTCTGGAATTTCTGTTCTTCTCAATGGGATCCATAGTTCGTTATGATCCACAGAGTCAAATGATTTGCACAGTCAAAAAAACCAAAAGTATCTTTCTGGTATTCTCTTCCTTCAACAAGATCTGTCTGACATCAGCAATGAAATCCCTTGTTCCATGTTACTTTTTGAATCTGTCTTGAATTTCTGGCCACTCTCTGTCTATGCACTATTGCAATAGTTTTTAAATTATCTTCAGCCAAGTTTTCTTGCATGTGAAATTAGGGATATTGTTCAATAATTTCTGCATTCTGTTGGGTCACCTTCCTTTGGAATGGGCAAAAATATGGATTTCTCCAGTTTGCTGTCTTCCAAATTTCTTGGCAAGCAGGTGCTTCTAGTGTTTCCTCAGTTTGTTGAAACGTTTCAACTGGTAATTGTCAATTCCTAGGTCCTTATTTTTTTGCAAGTGTCTTCAGTGCAACTGGGACTTCTTCCTTCAGTCCCACTGATCCTAGATCATACACGACATTCCCAATTCTTTGTATTCCTTCCATCTTCTTTTGACGTTTCCTGCATCATTCAATATTTTACGCACAGAATCCTTCAGTATTTCAACTTGAGATGTGAGTTTTCTCTTTAGTTCTTTCTGCTTGAGATAAGCTGAGTATGTTCTTCTTTTTTCATTTTCTAACCCCGTCTTCTCAGATTTCATTATCATGCTTTACTTTGTTTTCTCAAAATGACCTTTAAAATCTCTTGTTCATCTCTCTTGGTCAATCTTTTGTACAGTTAAAGAGCTACTCTATGTGGTGAAACAGGGAGGGTAAAGGGAGGATGGGTAGGAAAGAGGGAACCGATTACAAGGAACTATATGTGACCTCCTCCCTGGGGGACAGACAACCGAAAAGTGGGTGAAGGGAGACGTCGGACAGGGCAAGATATGACAAAATAGCAATTTATAAACTATCAAGGGCTCATGGGGGAAGGGGGAGCGGGGAGGGAGGGGAAAAATGAGGACCTAATGTCGGGGGTTTAAGTGGAGAGAAAATGTTTTGAGAATGATGTACAAATGCGCTTCATACAATTGATGTGTGTATGGATTGCGATAACAGTTGTATGAGCCCCTAATAAAATGTTTTAAAAAAAAAGAAGAAAAAAAATTTTTGATGCAAAAAAAAAAAAAGAGCTACTCTATATTTAAAAGCAAATTTTAGCGTCTCTTCTGAATCCAGCTTGATCATGTCTTTCCTATCTTTTTGATGACTCTTTGCTTTCTTTATGTTTGCTGTGCTTGATATCATACCACAACCTGTCAGATCTTCACATTAGTGTTCCATGTGTCAAATCTGTTCTTGAGATGATCTCCAAATTCAAGTGGGATATGCTTAAGAGAATACATATACATATAACACACACATATATGTATACATATATATGTTTTCATTTTCTTCAGCTTAGGCCTGAACTTGTATGTGAGCAATTGATGGTCTCTTCATTCATGAGCCCTTGACTTTGTTTTGGCAGATGATTTTGAGTTTTCTATATTGTCTATAATGAACACAGATGTAGTCAATTCAATTCCTGTGCATTCATTTTGGTAAGATCTAGATAGTGTAGGGAAAAAAAGTGTTTTCAATGAAGAAGTTATTGGTTTTACAAAGTACTACTATATTATTTCCAACTTTATTTCTATCACTCAGACAACATTTTCCAAATATTGATCCTTTCAGCTTTTGCATTCCGATCTGTAATTAATGCATCTTGGTTGCATGTTTAATCAATCTCAGATTGAAGAAGTGAGTAGAATGCTTCAATTTCTTCATCATTGAGTTTAATAGCTATGTGTGAATAATGTTGTAGTTACTGGTTTTCTTTGTTGGAGTATAGATTTTATCCTATCACATACAGTAGTGTACTTCAGGACACGGCTTGAAATGCTCTTTTTGATAATGAATGAGACACCATTCTTTTTTAATTTGTCATTTCCAGCAAAGTAAATCATATGATTGTCCAATTCAAAAAAGCTAATACCAGTTCATTTTAACTCATGATGCCTAGGACATAGATCTTTATTTATCTTCCAGCATCTATTAGACAGTGTTCCACGGACATTCATAAGGTTTACAGTGGCTACCCCTAGGAAGTGGACAGCCTATTCCTCCTTCGTAGGCTGTTCTTTGTACTGTTCTTAGTCTGGAAGCTCCACTGAAACCTGCTGACTAACTGTTGACCTGAAACCAATTGGATGGCACTGCAAGTATTGGAGCTCTTGGGGGCATAACTTCTAGTATCACAGCAACATGCATTCTATCACAGCACAAAGCATTACTGACAAGTGGGGAAAGTAGTGAGACAAGCATGAATTGGGAACATCACTCATGACTTGACCACTGCTTGTTTGTGAAGCTTAGTTTTCTGAACCATAAAGTGGTATCCTTAAAAGTTACTTGGGACCACCTAAGAATGCTATGCGATGGTGCTCAAGTCTCCCCCTCATGACTTGGGCAGTCATTTCCCCAACTGCTGAAAGTGCTGATGGCTGAGAGCTGTCAGCTGGACACTGCCCTCTGCCTGCCCCTTCTCCGAGGGAAGCTCTCATGTAAGGAAAGGTCCTTGAGAAGATATCAAGACCCAGATCCCTTGCTCAGTTTGGATCAGCTCTCAAAGGCCACCCCAGCTTCAGAGCTTCACAAGGCGTCACCTGAAGTCATTGCGAAAATTACAGAAACCATCCAACTTCTTCCTCATCTCTTGTCTACTTCCTTTTCTCCCACTGGATGTTGATGACGTGAGCACTCCCCAGTAGACTCCCTGCACATAAATCTCCATTTCAGAGTCTGTTACATAAGGAACCTGACCCAAGATATATTTTATATATATATATATATATTTAAGGATTAAAACAACACAATGCATATATACTGCATTACTTTGACTGTCATAGGTACTCAATATTTGTTAATTTTCTTCCCTTTCTTATCATTTTGATTTGAATTTCTATTCCCAGGAAAGATACACCGGCTAGTGCACCTGGCCTTTCTTTGAACAAGAGGTAATGTTCCTTTTCTCACTGGATCAAGACTCATGCTCCCATGTAAATAGCAAATACATCCCGGGAAAGATGTCCAACCTTTCCAGGGAAGCTACAAAATATTTCAGTAGGTGCATGATCTGTCATATGTATGAAAGATTAGTTTGGCCAAAGTTTGGGGGAAAGTTAGGTAGTAGAGCCTGGAATCTAGTTAGAAGAAATAATGGTGTTGGCTATGGAAGTGGCAATTGGATGAGAGAGAAAGAGAGTCACTAAAAAGTTACTTCATAGGAGGAATTGGCAGTTTGTTGTCTGATGGGATAGAGATTATGAAAAGGGAACTGAATATAATGACATTCTAGACATTATTTTACGTGTCTGACAGATACTATTACCATTCTCTGAGATAGGAAGGCTGGGTGGCTGGGGGTGGAGGTGCAAATAGCTTTGGGACAAAATTGGAAACAAATAGTATGAGCAGTATATTGGCTTGAGACTGGTTTGGTTGACATGTCTTTAGTTTATCCAAATGGAGAATTTCGGGGAGTATTTGAATACAGAGAAGTGAATTTCAAGAAGTATTCTATGAAAACATTTTTTAAACCAACAACTTAGAAGTCACTTTCTAACTCTTCTCACTCTGAGAATACTCGTTTGAGTAATTGACACCTCTGAGGGACTTGTTCAAGGATACATGGCCAATTGTTGTAAAGCAGTCACCAGAAACCAAGCTTCTTGACTGTGGTACATGTGTCCTTGAGCAAGTCCCTCAGAGGTGCTCAGGTCTGAAACGGAGTATTTGTTCCATTCGTCTTGTTGTTTCTCAGATCTAGCAATGCTTGACCTACAGTAAGTACTGAAAATGTGTGTGTGTGTGTGTGTGTGTGTGTGTGTGTGTGTGTGTGTGTGTGTGTGTGAAATGAATACACAGGATGCAGCAGCACTGTGGAGGCCGGGCTGGCCACAATGTAACTGGAATTGTATTTCAGAGACGTCTTGGAAGTCATCAGACCCAGGGAAGTCCTAGTTAGCCACCAAATTTGCATTTCCCCTAGCTAACTCCCAACCCAGCTCCACTTCCTCTGAGAGTAAAAAATGTTACTGGGCGGGACACACCCATGGGAAAGCTTTATGCTGAGTCCCCAGACCTGACTGGGAAGATTGATAAAAACAAAACTACTGGCCAGTCAAGTGGATTCCAGCTCATAGTGACCTCATGTACTGTAAAACAGAACCCCAAAGAGTTTTCAAGGTGTGGCCTCTTAGAAATAGATCAGCTAGGCCTTTGTGCCAAGACCCTTCTCTCTGGACAAGTTCCAACCTTTCCATTAATATCAAGCACTTAACTGTTTGCACCTTCCAAGAACTCTTGATAAAAACAAGCAGAATCGAAAAGGTATAATTTGGGGCACAGAAATCATGTAATCATTTCACTCCTGTTTTTCACTTGAAAAAATTTAGAACAACATATATTGGTGTGATTTTTTTTTCAAGTCATTATATTGGGGGCTTGTACAGCTCTTATCACAATCCATCCATCCATCCATTGTGTCAAGCACATTTGTACATATGTTCCCATCTTCATTTTCAAAGCATTTTGTTTCTACTTGAGCCCTTGGTATCACCTCCTCATTTTTCCCCTCCCTCCCACACTTTCCCTCCCTCATGAACCCTTGATAATTTATAAATTATTATTTTTTCATGTCTTATATTGACCAATGTCTCCCTTCACCCACTTTTCTGTTGCCCGTCTCCCTGGGAAGGTGTCTATATGCCAATAATGTTTATTGGTTCCCCCTGCCGCGCCCCTTCCTTCCCCTCCCCCTCCTGTTATCACTACTTTCGTTATTGGTCCTGGGGGGGTTATCTGTCCTGGATTCCTTGGGTTTCAAGCCCTTATCTGTACCAGTATAAATGCTCTGGTCTAGCTGGATTTGAAAGGTAGAATTGGGGACATGATAGTCGGGGTGGAGGGAGGGGAGGAAGCATTAAAGAACTAGAGGAAAGTTGTATGTTTCAACGGTGCTATACTGTACCCTGACTGTCTCATCTCTTCCTTGTGGTTCTTCTATAAGGGGATGTCCAGTTGTCTATAGATGGGCTTTGGGTCTCCACTCTGCACTCCCCATAGAACAACATGTATTGTCTTGATTCAGTTGGGTTAAAATTCTGGACTTGGGCCAACCCCAATCCAAACTTCGTGGACACCTGCCCCTCCCCCCAGAAGAATTTATTTCAGAGGACAGCACTAAATCTGCAGCTCTGGGAGAGGGACATGTCTGATCAGAGGACACAGGAGCAAATGAAGGGAAATGAAGAGACAGTGGAGCACAACTTGTCACACCACGCCTTGAGGATGATATTTGTGCTCAGAGCAGCCAGTCCACAGAGAAGACCATGTGGCCGGCCCCACTATGAGACATGACATCCCTCACCGACCCATAGCCCTACAGGGAACAACACTGGAGACACAGTGTGGGAATTCCGCCCGATCTGATCCCACCACACTGAGGCAAAACACTAAGGGCATGGAACAGAACAACAAGGGGAACAGAGCAATGAAGTCCCTGGGAATACCAAAAATAGACTTTGGGGCCAGGGCTTGGCACCCCATCAGACTCAACCGGAAACACTCCTAAAGGCCAACAAACAGTCCTGAACTAACTACAGGATTTTCTTTTTTGTTGTTGTTTTTGTTATATTTGGCATTGGCTTTTTGCTGTTGTTGTTATTTTCTTTTCTTTTGTTGCTTTGTTTTGCTCTGTCTTGTTTTTGTGCATGTTATTATCTC
>NW_022111325.1:8072550-8078515 GCF_000313985.2 Echinops telfairi
CAGGCATCAAAGAACAAAAAAAATCATATCATTGTGAATAAGGGGGAGTGCGGAGTGGAGACCCAAAGCCTATTTTTTGGCAATTGGACATCCCCTTACAGAAGGGTCCCGGGAAGGAGATGAACCAGTCAGGGTGCAGTGTAGCAATGATGAAACATACAACTCTCCTCTAGTTTCTAAATGCTTCCTCGCCCCCACCCCACTATCATGATGCCAATTCTACCTTACAAATCTGGCTAGACCAGAGGATGTACACTGGTACAGATAGGAACCGGAAACACAGAGGATCCACGGCAGATGATCCCTTCAGGACCAGTGGTGAGAGTGACGATACTGGGAGGGTAAAAGGAGGGTGGGATGGAAAGGGGGAACCGATTACAATTATCTACATAGAACCTCCTCCCTGGGGGATGGGCAACAGAAAAGTATGTGAAGGGCAATGTCAGACAGTGTAAGATATGATAAAATAATAATTTGTAAATTATCAAGGGTTCATGAGGGAGGGGGAAGCAGGGAGGGGGGGGAATAATGAGGAGCTGATGCCAGGGGCTTAAGTGGAAAGCAAATGTTTTGAGAATGATGAGGGCAATGAATGTACAAATGTGCTTTACACAGTACATGTATGTATGGATTGTGATAAGAGTTGTATGAGCCCCTAATAAAATGATTGAAAAAATATCTGAACTTGAGAGAAAATAGGGAGCAGCATGAGACAGAGGAAGGTAACTGATGTTTATCGAGCACTTAATATATGCCGATCTCATGCTAGATGGCTGAATGAGATACTGAAATTGTCTCATTTAGTACTGATAAAAAATGGAAATGCTATAAAAGAAGTGTGTGTGTGTGAGGGGATGCTTTACTGTCATTCATTTTTCACATGAGTAAACTGAAGCTTAGAAAGTTTAATTTTCCTGAGTTTCTAAAGCGGGTAAATGATGAATCTGAAACTAAAACCTGTATGATTCCAAAAGTCATTCTCTTTTGGGATGGGGAACTTCTTTTCAGCCAAGGGCCTTCATTTAGGGATATCTATAACATCAGTTATGGGCCATACAAGTCAACCATTTAATTAACTCACTCTAATGTGATGGCTGGAACTGGTTCTCTGTGGTGAGCCGGGTGATGTTAGCTGGTATTGGTGATTCCAAAGGCCTTATACACCACGCAGCTTTCTAGAGGCTTCCATTGTGGTTCTAGGTGTTCATTATATGTCTAGATGCTCTATAGGCCTATTGCACCACTATCCTGAAGTATGGGAAGCCCCCCACAATGTTGCCATCCTAGCAGGTCCTACAAAATTCAGAGGTCAAAGGTTTGAGAGAATCAAAAGCCCATCAAAGAGAGTAAAGGGTGGAGTAGGTAGATATCAGCAAAGTCCAAGCAATGAAGGAAATGTTGATTTCCAGACCTATCTCTGTTGGAAACCTGCTAGATGACCTGCCCCATAATTTCCCTGCCTTGACCTTCCAAAATTCAAAGGAAAATGCAAATCTGTGGACTTCCCCAATGATGACTTCCAATAATCATCTCTATTGCATGGTATGGTGGAAACAGGTAATGTATCGGGGAAAGAGTTCCGCTCCTCATTAGTGGTGCTTCAGACTTTGGCGAGGCATGATAAATGAGTGGGAGTTTATTAGGTAAATGCAGAGGGGCAGGGGAGATTCCAGGAAGTACAGATGCATGAGCAAAGGCATTGGGCGAGTTTGGGGAACTACAAGAACTCAGGAAAGTTGCAGCATAGGGCAGAGGGAGGGGCCAGGCTAGAAATGAGACAGGAGAAATCCACAGAGGCCAAGTCACATAGGGATCATGAGCCTCCAGGTCTTTTAATAGGCATATCCTAGAAGTTACTAATTTTTAAAAGTTTTTTATTTTAACAAATCATTTTATTGGGGGATCTTATAGCTCTTATAACAATCCATACAGCCATTGTATCAAGCACATTTGTACCTATGCTGCCATCATCCTTTTCAAAACATTTTCTTTCTACTTGAGTCATTGGTATCAGCTCCTCTTTTTACCCTCCCTCCCCCATCCTCCCACCCTTGATAAATTATAAATTGCTTTTTTTTCTTCATATCTTACACCATCCACTATCTCCCCTTCACCCACACTTTTGCTGTTTGCCACCGGCGGTGTGTGGGTGGGTAAACGTAGATCATTGCGATTGGTTCCTCCTTTCTCCCCCCACCCTCCCCTACCCTCATGGTATTGCTACTCCCACTAGTGTTCTTGGATTCCATGTGTCGAGAGCTGTTATCTGTACCAGTGTACATGCTCTGGTCTAGGTGGATTTCTAAGGTAGAACTGGGGTCATGATAGTGGGGAAGGGGGGAAGGAAAGGATAGCATTAAAGAACCATACTGCATCCTGGCTGTCTCATCCCTTCTTTTTAAATAGATCCTTTGCTCTGCATCTTTGCTCTGGCCAGAGTTCAGCAGGCCAGAGAGGAGCTGCTCCCTGAAGCCTGGGAACCAGAAGATGGATCCCAGATGAGCAGGGGTCAATTTTAACCCTTACCTATCAGTGTTGCTCATGGGGCCTTTCTTCTCTTCCTGATCATATCAACAGAAAAGAAATACATCCTTTTCAGGCAGATGAGTCTCTGGGAGTTCAGAGTGGGAACACGTGGGATTATGAAGGAAGAGAAAAAGGAGTTCCTAGGCGGTACAAATTTGATTTTCTCCCAGCTGCACTCAGCTGCTGACCTAAAAGTTGGGCGTTAAAGTCTACCCAAGGGTACCTTGGAAGAAAGGCCCAGCAAATCTACTTCCAAGAAGACACGTCTTGGAAACCCCACGGAACACATTTCTATTCTGCAGTACCAGGGGTCACCAAGAGTTGGAACCAATTGGTTGATTTTATCTAGGGAAAGTCGAGGACATGGTAGGATGGAAAGCCTATCGTCAACATCTTGAAAGAGGAGCTAAGGGACACAGTTACAGACCATCCTTTAGGTTACCGTTCCCCCTTTTTATTGGAAAACAATGTCAGATCTAAGAGTTACAAGAACAAGAATACAAAGAACACACTTATATCCAGAATCACTTTTGTTTCATTTTGTGTTAGCATTGTTTTCTCACTCTCTATAGATAGATAGATAGGTGATAGATAGTCTGCTGGTATGACAGTTATGTGCTCAGCTGTGAAGTGCAAGGTTGGCCATTTGAACCCACTGTAGCACTAGAGAAAATACCTGATGACCTGCTCTTGTCAAAACTGAATCCAACCTAGAAAACCTAGTGGTAGTTGTACTCTGTCACACAGGATAATATGAGTCAAAATTGACTCAAGGGCACCTGTGGTGAAGTGACATTACCTGGTTACAGCTCTTCAAACCATGGTCTCTTTATCTCTCCCCAAATGACGAGGCAGGAACATTCAAATCGAGTGCATGAGGCTCTACTAAGAGAATTGGACCGTTTTGCCAATTCCCTGGGTGTAAAGTGAGCCATCAGAAGCAGCAATGGAGACTCTCAAGACCACTGGAAAAGAAGAGCCACAAGCGAAGCACCGCTGAGACCCTTGTGCAGAGAAGCAGAGAAAGCAGCACAGAGAGACAGAATGCTGGGCTTTTAGGCTCGAGGAAAGAGTAAAGCTGAGTGTCGTGGGGCGGGAGGCTGCATCGCAGAACAGGGCTTGCATATCCTTGGGCTTCCACCAGCCCTAAAGAAGCTCCGAAAGAGTTGCCTGAGCAGAGCACAGGCCAAGAGGCCTCATAGCTGAGAGGTCAAGAAGCAGAGAGGAAGAGGGACTCACGAGTTGTCACCGTTCACCGAGCAGTGTGCCTGTTGGTCGTGAGCCTCTGAGGGGCACCACTTCAGGCCTCCCAGGATGGCTGCGAGAGGGCTGCTCTGCCGTGATCCGTCACCTTCTAAAGATGTGTCCTGAACGGTCTCCACACTTGCCCACGGAAGCATGCAGCACCTTGATTAACATGTCAAAGGAATGCCACAAAAACCACAGCGTTCTGAAATTTTTTGGTCACTGCCAGGATCTTGAGGAGGAGGTGAGCAAATGCCTGAAAGATGAGGACGTGGAAAAGAGGACCAGGAGCAGGGAGCATGGCAATATGATGTGAAAGACTCTTGAATCCCCCAGAGGAGTCTGGGAAATGGATTAACTTTTCACCCAATGCCTTGACTGAAAGCAGATCTCAAGACTTCTTGTTAATAATCCGTTTTATTGGCCTCCATGATCCTATGACTGGAGAGTGTGACCCACTGCTGCACTTGAAGAAATACGGGGACCAGGCCTCTGTGTTTGCCAAGTGGAGCTGTTAGTAGTTTTCTGACCCCTGCCGACGCACTCCTAACCTGTTACCTTTCCCTTGTCCACCACCTTTGAACACTGAGTAATGCAGCTCCACTACTAAAATAATGTATTAGAATAAGAGAGGAATGTGCTTGCTAACAATAACAACAACTCATTGCCATTAAGTCAACTCATAGTGACCCTAGAGGCCAGGGTAGAACTGCTCCTGTGCGCGTCTGAGACTGGATCTGTTTACAGAAAGAGAAAGCTTCATCTTTCTCTAGCAAAGTGGCTGGTGGTTTTGAACTGCCATCCTTGTGGATTGCAGCCCAACATGAAACCACTATGCCACCAGTACTCCTCATGTGCCTGCTAGTCTGACTAAAAAGAACAGCATTCTTAACATTTCTGAACCTGACTTATCATCTATTAGAACACCTACAGAAATGTTTCAACAAGCTGACAGAGCACTGGAAGCATTTACTCATCTATGTCCATGATAGAAGGAAGACAGTCACATAGTGACAGTGACTGACTGACTGACTGGAAGAGGTCCATACATGTACCCATAAAGAAATGTGGCCCAACAGAATGGGAAAATTATACAACATTAGTGTTGATATCACATGCAAGTAAATCTTTTCTGAAGATCATCCAGCAATGGTTGCAGCAGTACCTATATCGTTCTTAGGGACGTGCCAGAGGATCAAAGTAGATTCAGAAGAGGCCTTGGAACAACGGATATCATTGCTGGTATCATGAGTGGTGGCAAAAAGCAGAGAATACCAGAAAGAGGTTTACTTGTATTTTATTGACTATGTCAAGGCACTGCACTATGTGGATATACCAAACTGTGGATAACCTTGAGAAGAATTGGAATTCCAGAACACTTCAATGAAACACGGAGAACTTATACATGGATCAAGATGAAGGTGGAGGTATAGAACAAGAGAGTACTGTATGGTTCAATATTAAGAAAGGTTTGTGACAGGGTTGTCTACTACCACCATTCTTATTCAATCTGTATGCTGAGCAAATCATCAGAGCAGCTGGTTTACCTGAAGAAGAATGTGGCATCAGGATTGGAAGAAGACTTATGAACAACCTCAGATGTGCAGATGACACAGCCTTGCTTGATGAAATTAAGGAGGGCTTGAAGCATTTGTTGATGAAGATGAAGGACTGAAGCCTTCAGTATGGATTAAAACTCAATGTAAAAAAGATCAGAATCTTCACAACTGGATCAATAGGTAACATCTTGTCAAATGAAGAAAAGGTTGAAGTTGTCAAGAATTTTATCTTGCTAGGCTTCACAATCATTGCTCATGGAAGCAGCAGTCAAGAGATCAAAAGACATGTTGCATTAGGTTAATCTGCTGTACAATACTGCTTTAGAGCACTGAAAAGCAAGGACGTGCCTTTGAAGATTAAGGTGCACCTGACCCAAGCCCTGGTATTTTCAATAGCTTCATATGTGTGTGAAAGTTGGACACTGAACAAAGAAGACCAAAGAAGAATGGATGCGTTTGAGTTGTGTTGATGGAGAAGAATATTGAAGCCCATGGACTGCTGAAAGGACAAACCAGTCTGTCTTGGAGGAAGAACAACCTGATATTGGGCCTCCACTCAAGTACTCCCTCAACACAAGAATACTTTCTTCTAGTAAATTGGCATTCTATGATGCTCACCTTCCCGAAACAACCAC
>NW_022111325.1:8079319-8080747 GCF_000313985.2 Echinops telfairi
TATGGATTGCGATAACAGTTGTATGAGCCCCTAATAAAATGTTTAATAAATAAATAAATAAATAAAAAAGAAGAACAACCTTAGAGGCAAGGATGGTGACTTTGTCTTACATCCTTTGGATACGTTACCAGGAGAGACCAATCCTGGAGGACATCATGCTTGGGAAAATAGAGGGACAGCACAAAGGAGGAACCCCCTCGAGGAGATGGACTGATACAGTTGCTGCAGCAATTGACTCCAAACCTAGACACAATGGTGAGGATGGCACAGGACTAGGCAGTGTTTTGTTCTGTGTGTGTAAGGTTACTATGGGTTGGAATTGCCTGAATGGCGCTTAACAGCAACAACAACAGAAAATTCCTCAGTCGTGTCATCCTTGGGCAGATGTGGAGTTGGAATCTCTTTCCTCCCAGCGAAGCCACAGTAGGAACAAACATACTATTACACACACACACACACACACACACACACACACACACACACACGCTTTTCTCCTGAACCATTTAAGGATAAGTTACATCGATCATGGCCTTTTACCCCTAAATACTCTAGTGTGAAGAATTAAAACGCTTACACAATCAGAACATAGCTATCAACTTCCGTGGATTTTATATTAGTAATAACCCTTTTCATTGTGCTTCAAGATTGTTAGCTGCACCAACAGTGGCCATTATACCATCCCCCAATGACAACACAGGGTCCAGTCTAATGTCAGAGAATGCCTTAAATTATCGTGCCTCGATAGTCTCCTTTATTCCTTCACCGTTGCTTTCCTTTATGATATTGCCATTTTTTGAAGAATGGAGTTCATTCCCCCACTCTAGTTTTGGTAGCAAGTTCCGCATGTGGGGTTTTGCTGACATTTTCTTATGATTACACTCAGACTATGCATTTCTGGACTGAGTCCTACATGAACGATGTTGTGTCCTTCTCTAGGTATCACATTAGAGACCTACTAGATAGTCACTATTATGAATTTTGGTTACCTTGTCAAGATGTCAGATTTTTCCATTACATAACTATGGCTTTCCCCCCTTGAAACTAATAAAAGTATATTGGCATACACTTTTTGACCATTCAAATGGACTCTTTCTCATCAAAATTTCCTCTGAGATTTAGTACCTATTGATGATGTTTTTGGTCTGAATCTACATTTACTATGATGGCTGTGTAATACTTTTCCAGCATGTTTGTCATATTCCCAGTCAGTATTCTACATAAGCAAAAGCTTTCTCATCTGTATGTCTCTCTGTATCTACTTATCTATTATCAATATGGGTTTAGAATATCCTAATTTTCCAATGATTTAAAATGTGATGCTGTCTCTATTACTTTGTGCTCAAAATGTCCCACATTTGGCCAGTGAAAACCCTTCAAGCTAGTGTCCTTGTGACTTGCCCCAAGAATTTTTTGAGCTCTGAAGGAGGC
>NW_022111325.1:8080847-8117841 GCF_000313985.2 Echinops telfairi
CGGTTTAGGCATATGAGTGTCATTGTCTGACCTCCTCTAATTACACCAGAAGAAAAAGAATCCGTATCAGCAACAACCCCAAACTGATTCTTATGAGGCAGAAGTCAGAAACGTCTCCACGCTCCAATATTTTTGCCAATTATAAAATCCAACTACTTCTCCCATAGAACTGTCTACTTCTCTGCTGATTTCCACGGTTAAACTTTAATGGACCATTCTAATAACTACAGACTTTAGTAGGAACTTAAAAGGTTAAATTTTAGGATCAGGAAAGCTCAGGTTATAGTTCTTCTATCAGGACAGCATCTTCTAGGCCATCTTCTAGATTTATGCCTTTCTCTGGCCCTGGGGCCCTTGACACTTGACCCACTCCCACCTCCCCTCCCTGTCCTACCACCCTGCCTGTTCTGGCAATGTAAACTTCTACTGATTATGTGTCCAGAGGAAGCCTGGTTTGCCAATAAGACTTGGCCTGAAGGCACTCAAAACTACCTTTGTGGGGTAGTAAGCCTAGGTTGCTGATTAAGTACCCAGAGGCAACCCATTCTGAATTTCATTGCTCTGCCTTGTGCCGATCTTCAGCCACCACCTTTACTTCTGCAGAAACTGTGATACTTCCTTCTACACAGCCCCTGCTACGCCTGAAGTCAGTGCCATGCCCTCAAGGATCAGGCTCCTGATGTATCATCCTCACATCTGGAGGCTCACAAATGCTGCCTCATCAGACCAGTAGAATGCAGTGCCAAGTTCCTATTACCCCTAGTGGGGAAGGAACTCCTTCCATAACCAGTCACCCTCGGAGTCCAAAAGAGTTCCTTCCAGGAGCAGGCATCTTGACCTCAACCGTCTGAGCCTGCACAAACTATTTTTAGAGCCGTTTCCCTGATCTTAGATAAAACCTAGACTGGAAGAACTCCATCCATGAGCTCCCTAACTGGCAGAGGGTATCAACCCATACTGGGTACCTTGCCTTCCACAGTTTTCTACACTCTGGAGCTTACTTCTGCACCAGCTTTTGCCTTTCCTTTTTCCTCCACATTCTCTCCATCCCTTTGTTTTTGTTCTTTTTAAGTATTTATTTCTCTGCTTTTCTCTTTCCCTGTTTCTTCTTTTTCTATTTTCTTTCCTTTCTTTTTTCTCTTTTCTTCTATTCTATTTTCCCCCTCTAGTTTTGCTTATTGCCTTTCTTTCTTTCTTTTACTCATCCCTTGTTTTTAATTTTCCTTTCCTTTTGTCATTCAATTCTTTTTTCCTGATGCTGTTTGGCTATTTCCCCTGCCACTTTTCTTTTTCCTTTATTAGATTCTTTTTCTATTTGTTTTTGTACACAGTTCATGGAAATGCATAAATATACACACACACTGAATGAATATTGGAGGGAGAGTGGGAGTGGGGTACTAGAGAAACAAATCATGAAGTTGGAGAGTAGATGCTTGTTTGACCTCTGCTCATGGTAGTTTTTCTTCTCTGGCTAGCCAGAGGTCAAATAGGACCACGATGTTTACTCACTCGTTTTCTGTAAAGGACATGAGAAGTTAAAGATTTGATTCTTTTCTTTGGAAATGGTCTTTGGCTATTGCTGTCTAAAATGGTGAAAACGAACGTGATAAATGTGAATCTTGAGCTCAGGGGGTGAAATCATCCCTTGAATTTCTCAGAGACCATGCTGCTTAGTGGAAATGGCTAATAGAAGACCCAGCGCTGACTTGATGCAATCAGAGGCCTAAGGCCATATTTTGGATCAATGGAGTCGTTTAGATAAGGATTAAGATAAGGTAGATAAAGATTGAACTTGGCTGTTTTAAGAATTAAGTTTAGAGTCTAGTTGTACTAGGTTTATACTGATTTCTTCTGCATATTGTTATTGATATAACATCTGAGAGAAATGATTATTGGGAAGTAAAAATAGAGAGTTTGTAAGACTACTTGCCTTCACCATTAAATTGGATCTTTAAATAGGTTTAGGACAGGCCTGAAAAGAAGGCTCTGAAAAGATAAGCCCCACCCAGTATCAATGAGTAGTGAGTGCTCAGAATATTTGCATTTGAAGAGACTTGCCTAGGGGGCTGTTAACACAGTGGAGAAGAAAAAGGAACTCTTTGGCTTTTTGAATTTGGAATTAGTGGTTTGTGCCTGATGATGGAAAAATATGGGGCCATGAAGTAACTCTCCCTAGGACTGAACATTAAAGGGAGCCTTTGAGCAGCCTGGAATGCTAGGTGACCACCAGGATCCATTTGTTGAGCGGAAGTGGGAGAAATTTAGCAATAAAGAGACAGGTTGAGTCTGGCCACTGACACCCATGGACCTGTTTCACAGAGACTAGAGGACAAGATGAGAGTGGGTTGGCTGGTCTGAAGTTCATGACATACCCCAAGGGGGTTAGGGTTGTTGAAAATTTGTAAGAGGGCCTATGGTCAAAAGGTGAGGTGGCCTCTGGGCAACCTGTAAGGCTAAGTGAGTCAGCCCACTTTGAGTTGACCAGAACCTGACCAGACGAAGATGATATTTTTGAGCCTGTAAATTGGTGCATGTTGCAGCTGATATTATGGATGGCCTGTCCTGATTTGACTTTGCTTATGGATGAGAACTCACAAGGTTTCAACTGGAATGAAGATTCTCCACATCAAGGAACATACTTGTCTTCTCAGAGCACTGGGTTGATATAAGTGGGCTATATAGAAATTGTATCCCACAGGCATGAAGGAGGATAAAGGCATGAAGTGACTGGCTTACAAACTTTCATAGGTGGGGTAGTATGTGGATAGAATTACAGGATTATAGCATAAGTGTTCATATAACTGCAATTGTTAAGTATAGAATATTTTTGTTTTGTGATGGCTGTAGAGTATAATGTTTCAATGAGGTTGACACATTTTGGGTTATATTCATTTTATCCTGTTAGACATAAACATGATTTTACTATTGTTTTGTTTAAAAATTATGTATGGCTAAAGAGTTGTGTGAAAGTGTCAAGTTTACAAGGGGTGGTCTGTGATAGTTATATAATCTTGTGTCAACTTGAGGATATTTAGAGAGAAGGGGTGGAGTCTAGCCTGTCAATCAAGTCATAGCCTGCCTGATACTGTCTCCTTGTGGGTGTGGCCTTCTCATGAGGATTCTGGGAACTGCCTCTTTCTTGATTCTGACATCAGAACAGGTGAGCCTCTCTGTCTCTGTCTCTGTGTGTGTGTGTCTTCAGCTTCTTCTTGACAAGCCACATGGAACCATGCTGACGGCAGCTAGAGCTGAGATGCTTTTCTACTGCCACTGGATCCACAAGACTTTCCACCCACCGACTTGTGATCTTCCTGAATTTGGCATTATTGCATGTGCTGTGTGAGTCTGAGAAAAATTTATACACTGGTATTGGATGTATGGGCTAATATTGGAATTATGGACTTGATCTGGACTGGGCTGGAATGTTTTCTCAATATATAATTGCTTTTTGATATGTAGCTCTTTCTTACATACTTATGAGTGTCTCTGGATTTGTTTCTCTAGTCAACCTGGTATGTATATCATATATCACATATATATATATATCACACATATATATCCATTTAACAAATAATATTTGTACATACTCATTTACATTTGCTACAACTATGTCCATGAATGTTGTGAGCACACAGGAATCAAAGTTATGAAAACTTCTTAGACATAACCAAACATGTTTAGGGGATGAATCCCTGGCCCTGGTGTCCCAGGACCATGATATTGAAGGACACCAAGGCCAATTGGATTAACATAGTCCACAGAAACAATGTTCTGCATCCTCCCTTGGTGAGTTAGCAGCTGGGGTCTTAAAAGCTCATGAGTAATATAAATTGCCTTTAAAGTACAATTATTGGTCTCTTCCTGTCCAGAGGGAAGAAGAGTGAAGAAAGCCAAAGAAGTATAGAAGCAATTAGTCCAATGGGCTAATAGATCATGTGAACATCTGCTCCGTGATACTGAGACTAGAAGAACTAGTTAGTGCCTTGCTACCAATATCACTGCGCTAAAAGAGACCGCATTGGAAGTTTCTGGATAGAGTATGAGAAAAATATGGACAAACCTCCGAATTATAAAGTAGACCAGGTTTACTGGTTGGCTAGAGACTAGTGAAAGCCCAGAGTTATGATTCTTTCTCATCCTTCAGGTCCGAAAATGAACTCATCCCCATGCCTCCGTTTTCAGGCAAATAATAGTAGTTCTATAAGATGAGCAATAACACTCAATAGGTAAGCACACCTTCAGATATTCAGTAATCTGAGATAATAAGAGCAGCATTTGCCCAATGAGAAAGTTCAGATGGGTTAGAAAAGAACTAGGAACGGAAACAGGAACCCCAGGGAAGAAGTAGGATAAGTGGTGCTACATTAAAAGGATTGGAGTAAATGAGATGAAACAAAATGTGAATGAATCATTGATGTAAAGCTGATGGTCTGCTCTGTTACATATCATTGATTCACATTAAAAAGTTTTCAAAAAGGAAATAAAGAAGAGCCAGGAGTGGAACACATCCTTTGGACCCAAGATCCCTCCACCGAACTCCTTGATCCACGAGACACTGAAGGCGGTGAGAGACAGTGAAATCTACACAGAGAAATGATGGAAGTAGATGCAGTTGGATGTCACCAGGGAAGTGTGGGGAACAAGGGAGGATCCCCTCATTTCTTGTTTCTGGCCACCTGTGTGTGCTTGTGTTGTCTCAATTGAATGCTGCTTGCAAAAGTTCAAGATGGCCATGGTGAAAATTCACCCGTCTATCTTCACTCTTGCCACTTCTGTTCAGCTTCCTCTTCTGGGCATTCCATCCACTTTGTTATCTTTTCCTGTGAAGGTGAAGGTTCCAGGATTATCATCTATATATGCTTCACTTGGTCTCTCAGTTCTTGCAATGAGTCTGTCTCTGGTTCTTCTTTTTTGATTAGATCTTTAAATTGCAACTGCATATTCAAAAGAAACTATGTGATTTCAAGCATCATTATAATGACAAGAGGGAAACAGATCTATGTAAATATATTTATAGGTTTAGTATTAAGGAAACGGGTGGATAGTGAGCCCCTATTCAAGTACTTCCTTAACACAAGAATACTTTGTTCTAACAATTCAGCAGTCTGAGATGCTCACCTTCCTGGCACAATTGCTGAAGACAATGGGTGTACAAGCAAATGTGGTGAGGAAGGCTGATGGTGCTGGCTATCAAAAGATGTAGCGTCTGAGGTCTTAAAGCTCTGAAGACAAACAAGTGGCTATCTAACTGAGAACCAACAGAGACCACATGGAAGAAGTACACCAGCCTGTGAGATCACAAGGTATAGAAGGGATCAGGTATCAGGCACCAAAGACCCCCCCCCCCAAAAAAAAGCATAGGATTGTGAATGAAGGGGAGAGAAGAGTGGGGACCCAGGGCCCATCTGTGGGAAATTGGACATCCCCTTGTAGAAGGGCTGTGGGGAGGAGACAATCCAATCAGGGTGCAGTGTAGCAATGATGAAACATACAATTTCCTTCTAGTTCCTGAATACTTCCTCTCCCCCCCCCCCACTATCATGATCCCCATTCCACCTTACAAATATGGCTGGACCAGAGGATATACACTGGTACAGATAGGAACTGGAAACACAGGGAATCCAGGACAGATGAATCCCTTAGGACAAGTGGTGTGAGTGGCGATGCCAGAAGAGTGGAGGGAAGGTGAGGGAGAAAGGGGGAACAGATTACAAGGATCTACATATAACCTCCTCCCTGGGGGACGGACAGTGAAGAAGTGGGTGAAGGGAGATGCCGGATGGTGTAAGATATGACAAAATAATAATAATTTATAAATTATCAAGAGGGAGGGGGAAAATGAGCTGATACCAGGGCTCATGTAGAAAGCAAATGTTTTGAGAATGATGAGGGAAACAAATGTACAAAAGTGCTTGACACAATGTATGTATGTATGGATTGTGATAAGAGTTGTACGAGCCCCTAATAAGATTATTAAAACAAAATAATAATAAATAAATAATTGGGTTTTAATGACAGTTCTGAAATTATATTAGAAGGCCAAAAAGTAAGTCACCACTGAGTTTTAACCGTGTCGGTGTATTGATACCTGTAAGCTGAGCTTGTAAAAAATGTTCTTGCTGTTATAACTACAGGAATATTTTAATTAAAATGAATAAATTTCTACTGAACCACTACACAACATTTTATAGACAGTCATTTTAGTGTCATTCCCTCTGACTGTGTCAGCCAGTGTTGTCACACCCTAGTACCACCCAACTGACATCACTACTCTTTGTTGCTTTTGAGACCTTTCACTTTTAAAAAACATTCTCCGGCTCTCTCCCTGTGAAGATCCACAGCCTCAGAAACGCACAGTGGCAGTTCTATCTGTCCTGTACTATCACTATGAGTTGGAATCTACTGGACGGCAATGAGTTTGGTTTGGTTGTGAGAGCGTTTCACTAGGTCCAACTTTCACATGTGTATGTGACCATTGAAAAAAATCACTGACTTGGGTCAGGTGCATCTTAATTCTCAAAATGACGACCTTGCTTTCAATATTTTAAAGAGGTCTTGTGCAGCAAATTCGCCTAATGCAATATGCCATTTGATTTCTTGACGACTGCTTCCTTGAGTGTTGATTGTAGATCCAAGCAAAATGAAATCCTTAACACCTTTAATCTTTCCTCCATCTATCAGGATGTTATCTATTAGTCCACTTGTGTGGATTTGGGTTTTCTTTACATTGAGTTGTTATTCATCCCAAAGGCCAAAATCCTTGATCTTCCTTAAGTACTTCAAGGGCTCCTCATTTTCGGCAAGCAAGATTGTGTCATCTGTACAGTATATCCCAGATTGTTAATAAGCCTTCTTCCTATCTTGATGCCACATTTTTCTTCATATAGTCCAGCTTCTTAAATTATTTGCTCAGCATACAGACTGAATAAGTATAATGAAAGGATACAACCCTGACACACACTTTTTAGTAGCCATGTGAAAGTTGGCCATTAAATAAGAAAGACTGAAGGAGAATCCATGCATATGAATTATGGTGCTGGTGAAGAATATTGAAATTATCATGGAGCACCAGGAAAATAGACAGATCTGTCTTGGAAGAAATACAGCCAGAAAGTGCCTTAAAAACGCAGATGGAGAGACTTCATCTCACATACTTTGGGCATATTATCAGGAGAAACCATTCCGTGGAAAACGTCATCATGCTAGATTGTGAATGAGGGGGAGTGCAGATTGGGGACCCAAGACCCATCTGTAGGTAACTGGACATCCCCTTACATAAGAGTCGTGGGGAGGAGATTAACCAGTCAGGGTGCAGTGTATCAACGATGAAACTGTTTTGAGAATGATGTACAAATTCGCTTTACACAATTGATGTGTGTATGGATTGCGATAACAGTTGTATGAGCCCCTAATAAAATGTTTTTAAAAAAAATCTGGTCACCCCCTAGAATCTAGGGGGATGGACAACAGAAAAGTGGGTGAAGGGAGATAGCGGTCAGTGTAAGACATGAAAAAAAAGTTATAAATTATCAAGGGTTCATGAGGGAGGAAGGGTGGGGGAGAAGGAAAATGAGCTGATACCAAGGGCTCAGTAGAAAGAAAATGTTTTCAAAATGATGGAAACATATGCTCAAAGGTTGTTGACACAATGGATGGATGGATGGATTGTGATAAGAGCTGTAAGATCCCCTGATAAAATGAATAAAAAATAATAATTAAAAAAAAAAAGAAACACAACTTTGCTCTAGTTCCTAAATGCTTCCTCCTTCTCTGCGCCCTCCTCCCCCGCCCCCACTATCATGATCCCAATTCTACCTTACAAACCTGGTTAGACCAGAGGATGTGCACTGGTACAGACAGGAACTGGAAACACAGGGAATCCAGGGTAGATGATCCCTTCAGGACCAGTGCCAAGAGTGGTGATACAGGGAGGGTGGAGGGATGGTGGTGTGGAAATGGGGAACCGATTACAAGGATCTACATATAACCTTCTCCCTGGCGGACGGACAACAGAAAAGTGGGTGAAGGGAGACGTCGGACAGTGTAAGATATGACAAAGTAATTATTTATAAATTATCAAGGGTTCATGAGGGAGGGGAACAGGGAGGGAGGGGGGAAATGAGGAGCTGATGCCAAGGGCTTAAGTGGAGAGCAAATGTTTTGAGAATGATGAGGGCAACAAATGTACAAATGTGCTTGACACAATTGATGTATGTATGGATTGTGGTGAGAGTTGCATGAGCCCTTAATAAAATGATTTTTAAAAAAAGAAAGGCAAGCAGATTGTCAAGGAGCTGAATTGACACTGTGACTGCAACAGTGGCCCTCCACATCACAAAGGTTGTGAGGATGGTGCAGGGTCAGGCAATGTGCTTCATTCTGTTGGGCACTGGGTCACTGAGAGTTGGAACTGATCTGATAGCACCTAACCACAACCCCAGTTTACTAGGAAGCATCTAAAAGTGGATTTAAACAAATTATCCAGCTTGGGATGCTGTTACCATCATAAGTCTGAGAATCTATCTCTTTCATGGATTAAAAAAAGAAATCTCAGTCATTCTTTCCTCCTCTCATCATCTTTGTTATTTCCTGTGGAACCCTACCCATCACTGTAGGTCCACCGGGACACAAGGAAGCCCTACGAAACAGGGTAGAACTGCGCCAAGGCTGCTTACTTTATAAAGCGGAGTGTGGATTTGAATCCTTGATCGTTCAGTCCTCAGCTGAGGACTTAACCACTGCACCCGCGCTCCTTTCTGGAAACGGTGATTGGAAAGAGCTCAACTTCCCACTCGACAGCCCCAAAGTTCACCTCACTTTCATACTTGCTGTCCCTTGCTTTCTGGCTAATTCATCAGATCTATGACAGCCACTCACATCCCTCTGCAGTGGAGTACAGTCTGATGTTCAGCAGATCTATCATGTTTCTGATTTAATTTATGTATGACAGTTGGAATTTCTCAAGGTTCTTTTTTGGCCAATTTTGCTTTCTTTTATAAACTAGGCATATTCTCTGATATTCTTTTTTACTTTTTTAACTATTGTAGACATTTTATACTGTTTTCAATATTTCAAAATTTTGATGATTTTAATGGTCTGCTGACTCTTGGGCCTATTAAGGTTATTGTTTTTGGTTTTCTCACTCAATGTTTTGTTAACTTTTATTATGTGTGCTAATATTTCTTAGGAATTTTTTGAGGTTGGCTTTTAAAGTACATTCCTTCACACACAATTTTAATTTACTTCTGTCAGGTAACTTGAGGCTTTACCAAGCTAGAGCTACTTCATCTTTAAAATTTAATATTCTGGAAATTTTCAAACATATGCAAAAGTAAACAGAATAGTATAATGAACTCCCATGTGTCCATTCTTAAGCTACAACAATTAGATACATGGCCAAACATATCTATATTCTGACATACTCATTTCATGGAATATTTGAAACAGAAAGAAAGCATTGTATTATTTTATTTGTAAATGTTTTATCACATGCCTCTACATTGTAAGGACGGTCTTTTTATAAACAAATCTACAACAACATTATCACCCTTAAAATAATAAAGATTATTCCAAAAGTCAACTATTCAAGCAATTTTCACTTCTAAAGTTATACTATAACTTTTTGCTTATTTATCGTTTATTTAAATTAGGATTGTGATTGACTGGCATGTCTCTTATGTATTTAAACGCTTATATTCTCAACTTCCATTTCATTTAGCCAAAACTGGTTTGTTTTTTTTTTGAAGAAAGCTGTCTAGATTTTTCTAATTGGATCACTGTGATGTTATTTAGCATATTTCTCTGTCCAGACTACATTAAATTAAATTCTTGATTTGAATGCTTTAAGTCACATTTTTATTGGATATTCACTCTTTAAACTTGATGGAAGGTAGGTCTACAGCTTTGAATTCTCAATGACATTTTTTCTTCACTCATGACTAAGTCTGAGGCAAATACATTATATTGAATTTTCTACTTAGATCATCAGAAATGTCTGCAAATAATAATTATTATTTTCTGTCCAACTCTCAAACATGTAATTTTAAAAATCAGATTACATGAACAAGACTTCTTGCATGGTTTTGATTAGAAGCTATGAATCTGGACATATTAACTTTAAGGAGAATGCTTTAAAAATGTCTCCAGTAAGCATTGTCTTTGTTTCCACTCACTGCCATCGACTGCACTCAGACTCATGGTGACCCTATATATATCTTTTCTACAGCTTTATTATCATTACTATTGATATGTAATTAATTTATCATAAGATCCTCCCCTTTAAAGCATAAAATTCAATTAATGTTATGTTCACAGTACTGAATAATTCACATTATTATTTTTACTATCCCCAGAATATTTTTACTGTCCCCCAAAGAAACTCCATCCACATTAACAGTCACTTCCTATTTTCCTTTCCTCCATGCCCTGGAAACCACTGAGAGATGTCTGTCATTATGAATTTGCCTTTTCTAGACATGGAATCATGCAAACTGTGGCTTTTTGCACTTGACCTGTCTTCCTTGGCATACTATTTTCAAGGTTTATTCATATTGTGGCATGTGTCAGTAAATATTTATGATGGAGTAATGTTCCATTGTATGGAAAACTACACTTTGCTTATTCATCAGTTGATAGAAATGTGAGTTATTCCCACTTTTTTGACTATTCTGAAAAAAACTGCTATGAATATTCATGTAAAAATTTTTGTATAAACAAACTTTCATTTCAGTTAAGTTTAAACCTTGAATTAGAAACTTAGGCTCATATGGTAACTGTGTGATGAACTCTTTGAGAAACTCCCAAACTGTTTTCCAAAGTGGCTGCACCACTTATAGTCACATCAGTAATGGATGAGAATTCCAATGGCTTCACATCCTCCACAAATATTTTTGGTCATAGCCATCCGAGGCAGCGTGAAGTGGCATTTCACTATGATTTGGGTTGTGTTTCTCCTCTGGATAAAGATGTTGGCTATTGTTCATGTGTTTAATTGCCATCTGTAGAGTTTCTTTGGGGAAATAGCTATTCGGATCTTTTGCCTATTTCTTGGCTGTGTCCTTTGTCTTTATAGGTTCTGAAGACTATATCATTCTCAGCTATATAGTTTGCAATTAGTCCTCATTCTGTGCGTTATCTTTTCACTTTCTTGATTATGTTCTTTAAAGCACAAAGATTTTTAATTTTGAAGAAATCAAATTTATTTATTTTTTGGTTGATTTTGTTTTAAGTGTTATATCTAAAAAAAACATGGTCTCATTCAAGGTCACAGAGATATGCTTATATGTTTTCTTATAGGGATTTTATGGTGTTGGCTCTTACATTTTGGTATTTGATATTTCTTAAATTAATTTTTATATGTGACATACAGTACATGTACACCTTCTTTATTTTGTAACTGAATATCAGTGTCCCAGAAACACTTTTAAAAGACTGTTCTTTTCCCCGTTGAATTGTCTTGTCACCCTGTTAAAAACCAATTGACCATAAATTTATATATTTATTTTTAGACTCTTGATTTTATTATGTTGATCTATATGCCTGTCTTTATGCAAGTATCTTATAAGATACTTATAATAAATAAAATATAAATAAATTTATAACAATAAATAACAATACTATCATATTTTTAATACAAACTTTTATTTTAAATTAGGTGGGGATTTACATTTTCAGAAAATCAATTTTGCATTTAATAGTCCAAACCACTAATTGAACTCACCAACAGTCCACCCGACCACCTCCTATCCTGCTTTGGACCGCCATCCTTCATTTCGCCAAAGACAACACACAGCAGCAGCGCAGCTCACTGCTCCACCCAACCTCCCTAGCTCTCCCCACCATTGACAACTTCCTAAGTCTATTCTCTTTGGTATAAAAGCCTTTATTTTATTTTCTCCACTTATGTCATTGGTCTCAAATAATATTTGTCTTTATACCATCAGTTGATTTCACTGTTCTCCCGGTCATCTATATCATGAGGTACTCTTGTGGTTTTGTCATTGTCTTTTTCAGCAATGGATAGTATTCTATTGTGTGTATACACCAGAGTTTCTGTAGCCTTCCTTCTACTGATGAACATTTAGGTTCTTCCCATCTTCTTGCTATTGTGAACAGTGCTGCCTGGTTGTTGGATCGTAAGGAATTTTTATTCCCAGGTGTTTGACATCGTGCCATATCACTTTCCACAAGAGGTTTACATATTTACAGTTCCACGAGCTATGTATGAGGCTTCCAGTCTCTTCGCAGCCTTGCCAGCACTTATTATTGTCTGTTTTTAAAAAATTTGCTGGGAATGCCCGTATAAGGCATTGTTGTTTTCATTTGTATTTCCTGGATGCCTAGTGATCATGAGCATTGCCACATGGCTCTTTTTCGGCCATTTGAATGTCATTCTTGGTGAATTGTCTGTTTTACGTCCTTTGCTAACTCTTAATTGAATTATTCATCTTTTTCTTATTGAAGTGTTGTGGTTTTCTATAGTTTTTGAGAAATTAATCCCTTGTCTGTTGTTTCATTGTTTTTCAAAATTTTCAAAATTTTTCCCATACCATGAGTTTTTATTTTCAGTCCTTTGATGAAGTCTTTTATATGATACACATAACGGTCTTGTTTGTTTAGTAGGTCCCAGTCATTTATTTTGTCATTTATTGTGTGTGTTTACTTTGCTATATTTGATAGTGTGTCTATTCCTTGAAATTGGGCCCTTAAGTTTGTCCCTATTTCTTGGTGATGATCTTTATAGTTCTAGGATGCACAGGTAGTCTTTGATCATCTTGAGTTTATTTTTGTGCCTGGGTTGAGGAGGGTTCCTCTTTCATTCTTCCGCAGAAGGAGACCCAATTTTGCCAGCACCATTTGTTGTAGAGACTACCTCTCTCCCATTTAATGTTTTTTTGGGCTTTTGTGGGTGGATTTTTTTCTGGGTTCTCTCTTCTGTTCCATTGGTCTATGTATCTATCATTGTGCCAGTACCAAGCTGCTTTAACTACTGAGGCTCTGTTGAAGGTCTTGAGATGGGAAGTGAGAGGCCTCCTACTTTATTCTTCTTAAGAAGTTTTGTTTTTTGCTTATCCTGGGACTTTTCTCTCTCCACATGAAGTTAGTAATTAGCTTTTCATGCCCTAAGGCAATTATCAGTCCATTTACACTCTCTATAGCTCTTCCTGTACTGGGTTTTATATACAGAAAATCATACAAGAAGCAAGCAAAAAAACAAACAACAATGACTGGCCCAAACAGAAAACCTCAATGGAAAAGAAAGTAATAAAATGATTAAAAACTGAAACAACTTTAAAATGGGTCAAAACAAAGATCAAATAATAAAGTATTCCATTTTAACTTGACTACATCTGCCATGATAGATCTTACAATGCTCTGAATAGAGAGAACTTCTTTATGACAGTATTTGAATCATAGATTCTACTGGGCCTGAAGTTAGTTCTAGCGCTCAGATTTTTCAGTCACACGAGTCAATAAACTCATCTTTTTTTCCTCTTATACTACTTTCTTATATTTTCATTTTGCAACCCAAAGCAGCATTACTAATACACTTGTCTACTCTGGACCTTTGTTTCTGTTATGAATGCATTTGGTTTCAAATCACCAGAAAGTGCAAAACTGTGTTTACATAAATAATGTTTTGTGGACTTATGCAATAAAAGGCCTGGCATAGGACAGACGTAATATAGATGTGTTGTAGTAGTTCTACAATACCTGGGTTTTTTCTCCATCTTTGCTCTGGCTCCTTCATATGCTGAGCGTATTTGCTTATGCATTGCCTCAAGATAGCCACGTGTCTGCTGGTACTCCAGGTCTCATGACTGTATTCTAGGCAGAAGTATGGATGACTGGAAAGACAGTTATACCTATGAATCACTAGCCAGAAGTAAAGTATGCCACATGTCCTCTGCTAGTTTCAGGGAAACTTGGAAATGAAGCGTATAGCTTTTACTGCCTTTATATTAAAGGCAAGCAAAGGAAAGAAGATTTGAAACTGTACAAACCCAACAGGACACCTTGGATTATTGTTTGGTTTCACCTGCCCTGCAAACCACCAGCTCTGAACTACTTCTACAATATTTTTTGGTAGTTTTATGCAGCATGTTAGCACTCAAAGTGACTGAGTGTTACTGGGTAAAATCCACAGAATCATAGAAAACATAGCTTCTACAAATTAGTGGCATTAAGCATCATTGAAACATCTGTTAGCTTTTATTGTTTGAGTTTGGTCAGTCTTCTCTCCTATACCCTCAAGTATTATTGAAAATCTTTTGCCTATAATACCATTCTTTTCTGGTGCAATGCTTTTTCATTGTGGTGAAACACACAAAAACATTCGTAAATGCAACAACTTGCACCTTTAACAATTCAGTGATTAATTTTTTCATATTGTTTCACCATTATCACTGTTACTAACATAATCCATTGGTATTCAATCAATTTCTGGAGTTTTGGTTTTGGCCAATGTGTTAGTCTGAGTGGACTAGAGAAACAAATCCATAGAAACTCATATGTGTATAAGAAAGAGTTTTATATCAAAGAGTAATTGTGCATTAAGAAAACATCCCAGCCCAGTCCAGAACAAGTCCATAAGGCTGATATTAGTCCATGTGTCCCATACCAATCTATAAAGTCCTCTTCAGACTCATGAAACACATGCAATGACGCCAAATGCAGGAAGATCACAGGCTAGTGGGTGGGAAGTCTTGTGGATCCAGTGGTGGTAGAGGCCTCTCAGCGCTTGCAGGTGTCTCCACGTGGTTCCTTCAGCTAAGGGCACTAGTGTAGCTCCATGTATCTTGTCAACTGCAACTTCTCCCAGGGAATGAGCCTATGTCCCGCCTCCAGAGAGCTATTTATCTCCTTAGTGCCTCCAAATGAGGTCATCAAGCTAAAACTTGATTGGCAGGCTAGACTCCACCCCTTCACTCTTAATCCTCTCAAATAAACAACCGATTATTTAACTAACACAACTAATGTCTTCAGAGCAGTTTAAACTTCACCCTTCAACACCATTAAATAGTTCTTAATCATATGCTACCTCCTGAAATGATTGAAGGTTGACCAATTCCTTTTGGTTAGGGATTTTGTGTATTTCTTCCACCTTCTTTTAGTGCTTCTTGGATTGCTTAATGTGTTGCCCATTGCTCAATCACTTCCAATAAGATGATTCCAACTCAACAGCTCCTTTGAATTTCCAAGGCTGCAAATCTTAACGGGAGAAAACCGCCCCATCTTTCTCCTGATTTTAAACTATGCAGGGTTACCTTGTTCTGTTAGAATGAATTCTCTTGGTTCACGTATAGGTTCTGCATGAGCACAATTAAGTATTCTGGGATTCCCATTTTTTTCAATCCTATCTACAATTTGTTATGCTCAAAATAGTCTAATGCCTTTGCATAAAGAGTAAATTAAAAAAATAGATGAGTAGTTCTTTAATATTAGAGAAGACACTTTACAACATTTATATTTCTCCATTAACTTATTTTTCATTCTTCTTCCCATACAGCATCTTACCCTATAGGCTATTTTATGTCTGGAAATCTCTTACACATTTCTCTATACTTCTCTAAAACAAAACTAAGCACATACATTAATTTTTCAAAGTTTTGCAGTATGGTTAAGCTCTGAGTATTATAAGTTTATTGTGGCTTAAGAAGCCTCATAATTATAATTAATAATAATATACAATGTAACCAAGTATATATTAACATTTGATTAAAACCACTAAATTTTGATACAAAGCGATATCAGATTAAGGAAACTTCTTTTTCCAGGTAGTTTATATACTCTTAATACCAGTTCACACCCTTATCTAGTTATTCAGTCTTCAATTTCTTGGGGGTGGAAGTGGAATACATTTCCATGCATGTTATTCTAATCAGTCACTATTATCAGTTCAGTGTAATTATTTCTTGGATTTTATATTTTATCAATATATCAAATACAAGCATGTGGGAAACAGAAGGATTTCTCTCAAGCTGTCTCCCTCAAATATATGCCAGGCTTAGCTGCTTGAGAATGACTATACACTTGGAGGTGGTCATCAGGAGTAGATTAGGGGTCATTCTCCCAAAGAGCCATCAGCCATCTAGAGCAAGCAGACACCACTGTTTATCCTACAACAAGTAGGGCCCACTCCCTTCTGATAAGGATAGAGTTGTCTGTTTCCTTGTAGGAGACACCAGAGAGGTCAAACCCGCCCAAGGATGACCAAGGTTAGGCTGCCATCATGAATCTAGAGCCCATCTTGTCACATGCATACCCCTAGACCTTCCCATTCCTATGGGCACACCCCTAGCTCATCCCCTTCCTGTCCCACTTATGCCTATGATACATCCCCTTCCTAGGATGTATATGCCTATTGTACTGCCCCTTCCTGTGACGTGTGTTAACCTGCAATCATGTCCCACTAAAGAGATATACGCTTGGTGAGCAATAAAGAAAAAGCTCTCCCTGGTCCTGGCTTCCCGGGGCTCTCTCGGGGCCTGAGGGCTCTCCCCCGCTCTCGTGGTCGGGTTCCCCCCACGAGGACCACCAAGCGAGGCTGAGGTGAGCATGCTACTATGAATTGTGTCTGACTCCATTGCTTGACTCTATCTTTTACCTCTCATGCTCTCTATGACTTTACTATAATCTTTACTTATTATCACTGTACAATTGCGCCTACCGGACCTGTGATGGTTTGTGGGGGACCACCTGCCCCTTATCTCCACACAAGCAAATATTTTTCTGTATTCTTTGCTTTCAGCCAAGATCCATCTGTTGTCCTCAATGACATCCCTTGCTATCAGGGTAGCCAGCCTCTAACAAATCATCATAGGTCCACTAGGCACAATTGTGCAGATAATAAGTAAAGATTATAGTAAAGTCATAGAGCATATGAGAGATAGAAGAGAGATTGAAATAATGGAGTCAGAAACATCTCATGGTAGCATGCTCACCTCAGGTCCTCTTGGTGGTACAGGGCAGGAGAGAGAGCAGGAGTGAGCGAGAGCAGTTTATTACTAACCAAGGCTTATATATCTTTTGGGGGGCATACATGCCCCCTAATTACAGGTAAAGGCATACGTCACAGGAAAGGGTTGTGCTATAGGTAATACAGTTATGGGAGGGGGACGATCTAGGGGTATACACGCAATAGGAAGGGGAGGTAATGGGGGTATACATGTGACAAGATGGGCAGATCCTAGATTCAGGATGGCAGCCTAACTTTGGATGCCACTGAGCAGGTTTGACCTGTTCTCTGTCTCTCCATAAAAGCCATTATCAGTAGGGTGTGAACCCTACCTACAGTGGACCAGACTGATGGCTAAAAGCCTTTAGGGAGAAGTAATCCATTGTCCTTAACAACAGGGAGTGGGCTCCACCTGTGATGGGACCAGACAGTAGTCTGAAGGCTGAATGCATCTGACCTTCCACCATGTGCTGGCAAATAGCTTCTAATGTTTGGCATATCTTTGGGGGAGACAAAGCTGACGGAAGTCTTTTTATATTCCACTCCTTGCTCCACATCTTCTGAATCCAGCTTGAATTTCTGGTAGCTACCTGCCAATGCATGAAGTACACTTGTAGTCTATTTAATGCCTGTGTTTTTTATTTGGTGAGGCTCATGTGTACAGTCACGATTTATGTTATTGAAAAAGGGTATTTGCAATGAAGAAGTCATTAGTCCTGCAACATTCTATCATGCACTCTTCAGATTAGTTTCTATCACCAAGGCCATGTTTTCTAATTACTGATCTTTCCACTTTATTTCCAACATATGCATTCCAATCACCAATAATTAGAAATGCATTTTGATTGCATGTTCAATCAATTTCAGACTGAAGAATGTAGTAAAAAGCTCCAGTTTTTTCATCTTTGACATTAGTGGTTGGTGCATCAATTTGAATAATAGCCCTTTTAATTGGTGTTCTTTGTAGGCCTATGAATATGATCCTATCACTGACAGCATTGTAATTTAGGACAAATCTTGCATTTTGCTGTTGTTATTTTATGATGAATGCAATGATTCATCCTAGCATCGTAGAACATAGGATTATCTGATTCAAAATGGTCAATACTGGCTCATTATAATTCACAATACCTAGAAGAAGAGCCCTGGTGGCATTGTTGGGAAAGCATTGGACTGCTAACGACAGGGCTGTGGTTCAAACCCAGCAGATGCTCTACAGAAGAAAAATGAGGCTATTTGTTCCTGTAAAGATTTACAGCCTCGCCTCCAAAACCCTAGGTAGAGTCACTGTGAGTCAGAATTGATTCCATGGATGTGAGAATGCCCACAACATTGATATTCAAATATTCCATTTTATTTTTGAAAACTTCCAATTTTTTTAAGCTCATACTTAGTACATTTTACATCTAATTACTAATGGATGTTTGCCGCTGTTCTCTCTCTGCGTGGCTCTCTGCTGTTTCTGACCTTTATTCAGAAGACAAGAGCCATGCAGCACCCTCTAGTGTGGCTACTGCCAGGAGGACAGGCTGGACCAGCCTCTTCCCTGGCTAGCTGTTTCTTCTCAATTTGCTTCATATCACAACAGCAAATGAAAGTTTTACCCCATGCAGATTATTAAGGTCAATTATACTTTGAGAATGTGGTCATATTTTGAGTGCTTTCCACCTAAACAGTTCATCTTCCAAAAAAATATACAAACCTTCTTTCTTGTGCACCAGCACTCACCACCCCCCAACACCCTAGATAACACCTGCTTTTTCTTTCGCTATGGAACCAAGCTTCCTAAAAGAATAAGCTCTAAATTCAGCCTCTACTTCCATATATCCCTATCATATTCAGCTCATTGCTCCCAAGTTTCAGTCCTCACCATGACATTGAAACTGTCCTGGCTAAGATTTCTGATGGTTTCAGAACTTTCAATCTTATATGACTTTTCCGCCGAGTTGCAAACTTCTTATTTTTTTGGAGCCCCTCCCTTGCTTGAATTATGTGACACTAGGAGTTTCTGGATCTCCCACTTTTCTTTTAATTCCCTTCTTGCTGCTGCTTTTCTTCTGCTGTAATCTCCTCCCCGTGGTAGCTCCTGGGGCTGTGATTTGGATCTTCTCTTGTGTGTGCACGTCTTGGTTAATCTCACCAATGTATGGTTTCAGCTGCCACCCAAATTCAAGTGATTTCCAACTGTCTGTCCAGCTCTTTCTTTCATTTAACATAAGAAAGTGAAATTTGTTGAAGAAAGGTAAAAACTAAACCAAACCAAACTCATTGCTGTCTAGTTGATTCTAAGTCAGAGTTGTTCTGCATAAAAGAAAAAAAAATACAAACAAATGTGGGAGGAAGTCAGATGCTTGCAGACATCCTCCCTGAGGGGGATTAGTTGCCAGGCTACAGGGTAGGCCCCGCTTGGCTGTTCAAGGACAATGGACAGGCCCTGTAGATGGGGTTTACACCCTACTGATAATGGTTCCTATGGAGATCCAGAGAACAGGTCAAAGTTAAGCTGCAATCCTAAATCTAGGATCTGCCCATCTTGCCACATGTATACCCCCCAATCCCTCCTCTTCCTATTGTGTGTATGTCCCTAGACCACCCCCTCTCATTGCTGTGTAATCTATAGTGCAACCCCTTCCTGTGATGCATGTCTTTACCTGTAACTAGTGGGCTTGCACGCCCCCAAAAGGTATATAGGCCTGGGTTAGCAATAGAGATCCCTCTCTTCCCCCTCTCCTCTCCCATCCTCTGTTTTCCTTTCCCCTTGTCCTCCTCCCCTTTTCCCTTTCTCCACGTGGACCACCAAATGGGGCTGAGGTGAGCAATGTTACCATGAAAAGTGGCTGACTCCATTATTTAATATCTCTTATCTCTCATGCTCTCGACGACTTTAATATAATATTTATATATCTCAACCATACAATTGTGCTTACTGAACCCATGGTTAGTTGTGGGGGGCTGGCCCCCCCACCTCATACCACAAACCAAAAAGACTGGAACTGCTCCATGGGGTTTCCAAGGCGGTAAAACTTTATTGACGCAGACTAGAGTATTGTTTTTGTGGAGCAGCTGATGGGTTTGAATTGCAGATGTTTTGTTTAGCAACCCAGTGTTTAAGCACTGTTCCACCAGGACTCCACAAAGAACGTGAGCCATGCGAAGACCTGGAAGAATATCATTTCAGGGAGTGCAAGCAGCATATGCTAAGGCCCAAAGGGGCGAGTGTGGTACCATGTTTAAAGAACATCAAAGAAGTCTTTGTAACTGGAGCAGAGGGATTCATTGGAAATTTAGTAGGAGATGAGGTCAAATAATTAATGGAGTCAGAGAATCATGTAAGACTCTATAACACATTTGAATGACCTATAGTAACTTGTACTGCAAGAGGTAAGGGGAGGCACTGGAGGAGTTTGAAGAGAGGAATAATATACTCCTATTGGTGGGAAGAGGATCATTGTTTTGAAAATAAATTGAATAAAATAATGTGTCTTATGCCAAGCTGACTTAGGGAAAAAATGCAGAACTTTATAGCTTTCAAGAAGTAATTATATATCAATAAAGTATCCCAGCCCAGTCCAACTCAAGACCATAAGTACGATTGTGTTATTCTGGGTAGACTAGAGAAACAAATCCATGGACACACATATGTGTATAAGAAAGAGATTTATATACAAGAGCAATTGAACATTGAGAAAACATCCCAGCCCAGTCCAGATCAAGTCCATAAGTCCAACATTAGCCCATATGTCTGACAGAAATCCATAAAGTCCTCTTCAGACTCATGAAACACATGCAACGATGCCGAATGCAGTCTTTGGATCCAGTGGCATTGCAAACATCTCAGCACTGGCAGGGGTCTCCACGTGGCTCTTCCAGCTTCAGATGTCTTGTCAGCTGCAATGTCTTCCAGGGAGTAGTAGAGAGAGAGGTGTTTTCCATCTCCAAGGAGAAAATACCAGATTTCCCAGAATTCTCAGGAGAAAGCCATGCCCACAGAAGTCTCACTGGCCATCTCCAGATTGACAGCCTAGATTCCACCCCTACACTCAATCCTTATTGACACCAGATTAGGTGACTGCCACAACGATACTAGCCCATAAGTCCCTCTTTAGACTCATGCAATGACGCAGAATGTAGGAAGAGCACAGGCTGGTGGATGCAAAGTCGGGTGGATATAGGGTCAGTGGAAACGTGAAAGGGCTCTGGCATCTCTCCCAGCACCCAGCAAGCAGGGAGGTGAAGACAGAGAGAGGGGGAGGTTCCCTGGACCCTTCTTAAGAGAAGGCCACACCCACAAGGAGACACCATTAGGCTGTGACCTGATCGACAAGTTGGATACCACCCCTACACTTTCAGACATCGAGTTGACATAAATTTATCTAACTACCACAATGTAGTAAACTAAACTCAAACTCACTGCCATTGAGTGGATTCTGACTCATAGCAAAACTACAAGACAGATTAGAACTGTCCCTGTGGGTTTCTTAGGGTGTAACTCTTTACAGGAGAAGAATATACACACATATATAATTATACATTATACATATGTGGGTTTCTTAGGCTGTAACTCTTTACAGGAGTAGAATATACACATATATGTAATTATACATTATCATATATAATTATACAGTATACATAAGGTAAAATTATATATGATTGCATATTATTCTATATATAAAATGCCAAGGAGGTATACTCTTTAGTGTTATCAACAATATGAGATAATAGGGCAGCATTTGCCTTAAAGCAAAATTTAAAAATCAGGAACGGCCAGGAACAAAGGTGAATGGAAATGAGGAGCCCAGGAAGGAAAGGGGAAGTGTGCTGCTATGTTGAGGTTCTTGCAACCAATTTCCTGAAATAAAATATGTATAAATTGAAAGGAAAACTAATTTGCTCTGTGAAGGTTCACCCAAACTCAATAATAATTTTGAAAATCATACAATCTTGCATATAAAGCAGTGTCACGCGTCTAGAAAACAAGTGGAGCTAATACATCTTGAGGAGGAAACCTAAAAAACGCCCAAGACATTCTTCAAGTTATTTCAAAGCATTTCAGTCAAGTCCTCCCCACCCCCAGCTTGTTTGGTTCCGTTGTCTTCCATACAAGCAGGTGATGCCCTGTGGGAGGGCAACTGTTGCCCTTTCTGTCTTTCTCATCTGTTTCAGACACAGATGCCTCTGGCTTTGCCAGATGCTGATTGACAGTCTCTTTAGTTCAGTGTTGACTGTTGAGCAGGGCAAGGTGACTCTAGTCCTAAGAACGAGGAAACACGGGCCCCCCCACCCCCACCCCCCACCCCCGCCCCGCTCTCGTTGAGTCTTCTCACTTGTGAGATTTTGAAGTTAGTTTTCTTTTGAAGTTAGTTTTCTTTCTTTCTTTTTTAATTATCATCATTGTATTGGGGACTCATATCTCTTGTTATAATCCATACATCGATTGCATCAGGCATGTTTGTGCATATGTTGCCTTCATTCAATTCCAGACATTTGCTTTCTATTGAGCCCTGGGTATCAGCTCCTCATTTTCCTCTCTTCCCTCCACCCCCCTCATACCTGCTTGGTAGATCATAAGTTATTATTATTTTCGTATCTTACACCGACCACTGTCTCCCTTGCCCTGTGTTTTCCGTTGTTATTTCTCCCTGGAGAGGGGTGTATGGTTATGTGTCGATCATTGTGATCGATTCCCCCTTTTGGAAGCAGACCTAAGTTATATTAGGAATGGATGCTTCTTTCTTTGATATGGCTCTGATTCTTCTGATATTATAGCTTTAAAATGATTACATTAAGCAATATGTATCTCTTGGAGAGCTGGTCTATATTTCAGTAGCCACACTCAAGATCTAACCCCTGTTGTATTCTCTGATCCCAAAAGAAAGCCTTGTCTGACCTTCAAAACTGCTCAACACTCTCTCGGTTCCCTCTCGTATTTTATAAACAAGTTGTCCTATTGGACATGAGTACAAGTTTTCTTAATCAAAATTAAATTAGACATTTTCCTATGGCTGTCTTCCAAACCTGTATGAACCCAGAGACTCTAAATGTCTTCCTCGGTGTTATATCTAGACCAGGGTTTGACTCATAGCAGTTGCTAACTAAATTCAAAAGTTTTTTGAACAGTCTGAACATCGTTGAGGAATAATATCAAAGAGTTTTGTTTTCTTCTTCCTTTCATGCCAGGATTCTGTTAAATCTACTTTCCATCATGCAGGCTGTTTGGGGCAGGTCCTTTCATTTTGTTTTTATAACTTTCAGTAATTTAGCAATACAATTCAATGTAAAAGTGCTTTACCACTTCCTGTCACCCCAGTTCAAGCTTGACTTGTGGCCCAACACAGATCTATAGTAGGGAGGGGGTATGATTAACAACAATCACAACAATGTAATAAACAGTATGTTCTTATCGTTGCTCCTCCTATTTCACCTCATTTAATTCCAGTTCCTTTAGTGAGTCAGAGAAGGGAGAAGGTCCTGGTCTTCTCTGTTTCTCTGGCTACACCTGATGTGTTGCACATGTCTTCTGTGTGGCAGACATATCAATGCAGGCTCTTTTGTGGAGCACAGGTGTGAGTGTTTAAAGCCTGCACCATTGATGGGGGTGAAGGATCACCACAGAAAGTGTGTTGTTGTGGCTAGTTGATCCCTTATGCCCTACCTTGACCTCTTCCAGGCCTCCACTGATGATGCACCATACAACTGCATGATTGATGCTGGTGCTTGCCTACCTCGTGGACAGTAGAGTAAAACAACTCAAGTCTAGTTACCTTCCGCTGTGGAAACTCCTATCATATTCTATGCAAAACAGTGGATGTACAAGGTGCTTCCTGTCCTCCGGTTTCAACATCCTCCCTTGGGAAAGATCAGCAGATGTACCGTCCAACGAAAAACATGAGACGTTAACTTTCCTCCTCTTCGTGCCTTTGACCTCTCAAATGGCACCCAAATCATTCATGTCTGTGGCGTATATCTGTCCCTGGTCCATGTTACAGATGCCATTATCATTTTACTGGGGAGCATTGTAAATCATCCCCATGGGGCATAAAGTAATGCTATTGTTACTATCATTAATTCAGCCAATGGTGTAACATTTAAAATGCCGATAAAAGGAAAGTATACTTGTATAAGTTAGCTTTTTAGACCAAAAAGAACCGTGGATTGTTGACTTGTACAGATGAAAAACTTTAGTGACTGGACACTATTTATACAAATAATGAGGATTGGAGATAGGGAAAAACTTTCAATAATGCTCATTCACAAAGGCAGAACTATACGTGCTAGACTGAGTCATGTCATAAAAATCAGAGAGAGTATAAAAATGACAAATATATGGTAGTCTTAAGTTGCCATCTATTGGGCACGTTCAAAGCAAAAATTTTGAACAAAAGTCCAAAGGCTTCTAAATCCATAACCTTGGCATAGTAATCATCTGCTTCTCACACTAAGGCATTTCACGCTGAGTGAAATTTGGAAGGGGAGAAGAGAATGGGGAGAGGAGGAAAACTGCTCTAGAGTCAGGGGGTTGGGCAGAGTAGCTGGTGAAAAGGAATGAGTCTGTGGTTACCATTTGCCAGCTGGTGCAGGTGCTGTGGGCCAAATCCAGCCCCCACCCCTGCCCCACATAGTCTTCTGAAGAGGTTAGACATCAAGTGGGGACACAGGGAGAGCACGTCTCTCCAGCCAAAGGGCACTGGATGAAGCTGATCATTATTCCTGGGCAAGAAGTAGGGGTGAGAGGTGAAACACTTTCTAAGGTTGATTTGATGTCCACAAGAGTTGTATAGAAATAACTTTATCTAAGAGACCATTTAAATTCCAGATATCTGAGTAAGAATTATAGAAAAACTCCCCACATTCAGTACCATTAAAGGGCTCACTAAAAAGTTAATGTGAAGAGTTCAATACAGAGTCCGCAGGCTCATTGATGGGCTCGGTCACACAGTCTGTGTTAAAGCAGCTCTTTAACACAGAGACTCAGCATTGAGCACTGGGAGGAAGCCAGTAAGCATGGACGATGAAAGCATGCACTCACTTCTCTGAAGGTCCAGATCGTAGTCATGTGTGCCTCTCTTTGGTCAAATCAAATGCAGCCAGATGTAAACCACCTTCGCTTAGTTTGCAGAAGAGCTCCTGATTTTATAAGCCTTCCATCTGTAACCATGTGCTTGCTGTTGGGACACACTGGTTCCTAGGGTGCAGCTGGTATACCTAGTGTACAGGGGGAATCTGGGGATGCACGAGACATTGTAACGTGAGGTGGGATCCAATAATGCAGTCAGGGGTGAGGAAGAAAGTGAAAGAGAGAACCAGGTTCCATGGACAAAAACGGTGCTGTTGAATCCATTCTGACTCACAGTGACCCTATAAATCCCCTACTGCTGCCTTGGCTAAGTCTGATTCTATAAAGATTGACGTTGGAAACCTTCTGGGGAGGTTCTTCTCTCTCCTGTTGGCTTAATATCAGTTGGAAGGGACTCCGTGGCACACCACAACAAAAGAGACCCCATTGGATTTCCCGGACTTTCCTAGACTACAATATGTACAAAAGCAGACTGCCAAGTCTTTCTTTCGTAGGGACACTGGCAAGTTCAAACTGCCGACCTTCCAACTCGAAGCAGAGCACTGAACCTTCGTGCCAGCGGGGCTTCTCTTGGTCACACACAGAGCCATGAAACTGCAGGTCAGGACAGCAGGGAAACTGAACAAGAAGCTTGTGGCTTGTTGCTCAAAAGGTTGTCCATGGACAGCAGCAGGAGCAAGTCTCTGAAACTTGTTAGAAATGAAAAAAATCTGAGGTCTCACTCCAACCTACCGACTCAGAGTCTGCATTTTAATAAAAGTCTAAGGCAATTTGCCGGGAAGTTAGGGAAGCCCTGACTTACTCTGCGACGCTGCATGTTACTTAACCGTGCTGCAGTGGGGCCAGCAGAGAGCACTGCTGCACCGCTCTCCAGAGCTGGCTGAAGCACAGACCGCAACAATTTCTCCTAAGACTTCAGGACACATGTGGCCGCTTAGGGTAAGAACTTTGGGTATGTGCTGCAGTGTCCTCTGTGCACAAACACAAGTGGCTTCAGTTAATTAGAATGACCCCACTATATTCTAAAGCACAGCGGGGTGGGGTGGGGGGCAGGAATGAGGAAAGCATGTGAGGCCCAGACTTGATCCCTGTCCTGGAAGAGACGGAAGTTGTTAGGATACAGGATAGGTTATGAGCTGGGCTGCTAACAGCAAGGTCAGGGTTCAAACCCACCTGCTGCACGGAGGAAGAAAGATGAGGCTCTCTGCTCCTGTGGAGATGTATAGCTTCAGAAACCTTCAGAAGAGCCGTTCTACTTTACCCTTCGTGGTTGATTTGAGTCAGAATCAATTGGCAATGAAGAAGAAAAAAAATCAATGTCTTTGAGGCAGGTTCAGCTTCATCTAATCCTGCAAGACACACATGCAGAAAGACCCAAATTTAAGAGCAAACTCAATGCCATTGAGTTGACGCCAATTCATAGCAGCTCTGTAGGAGAAAGTAGACTGCCCCTGTGGGTTTCGGAGACTGTAACTCTTTCTACGGTCCTTCTACTGAGGAGTTAACCACTAGGCCACCAGGGCTCCTCTCAGAAAGGTCCAACACTTATTTAATACTTTATTGTCATCATCTTGAAATTCTTTTTTTAAAATAGTCTTATTGGCATGTAATTCACATATCATACAATTCAATCATTTAATCATATTTAGAAGAGCTATGCAATCATCAGCACAATCAATTTTAGAACATTTTCTTCTTTCTTGTACTCACTGCTGTTAGGTCCCCATTTCCTCCCCAGACTCTCCTTTCACCTCCCTGGGCAATTATTGATCCAATTACTGTCTTTATAGATTTACCTATCCTGGACTTCATCTACAGAAAATCATATCAAACACAAACAAGAAACAACACAAACACCCCAAAACAATGACAAAATAAAACAGAAACAATTGAAATAAAAAGCAGAAAATATTAAAAACTGAAGCAATTCTAAAATGGGTCAAAAGGGAGATCAGATGAGAAAGTATCACATTTTAATCTAACCACATCTGGCAAAATAGACTTTACAATTTCCTTTGTCTGATAGCATAGCTACTCACATCATTGGACTATGGCCAGAGGGGGTTCTCCAGAGGCTTAATCCAAGGGGGGACCCTGGAAATGGATTTGGGGCTTCCACTGTCATTCACATAAGGTTTCACAGGTCAGAACCAACCCGAGGGACCTAACAACAACAATGAATGGTGACCCAGGACTGTCATATATTTACTATTTTAATGCCCTACTTTCTCTCTTTCTTTTTTTAATAAATAATTTCGTAGGGGGTGCAAGGGGAAACCAGCCCCTGGCACATCATTACGGGTCTAGTAGGTGCAATTGCACAGCGGTAATAAGTAAAGATTATAGTAAAGTTATAGAGCGCATGAGAAATAGAAGAGAAATATTGAAATAAATGGAGTCAGACACAATTTATGGTAGCATGCTCACCTCAACCCTGCTTGGTGGTCTACTGGAGAGAGAGAGAGAATCTTTAATGCTAACCAAGGCTTTTATATTCTCTGGGGACATGCAAGCCCCCTAATTACTGGGGCAGACATACGTCATAGGAAGGGGTTGTGCTATAGGTAATACAGTAATGGGAGGGGTGATCTAGGGGTATCCACGCAATAGGAAGAGGAGGGATTGGGGGTATACATGTGGCAAGATGGGCGGATCCTGGAATCAGGATGGCAGCTTAACTTTGGATGTCGTAGAGCCAGTTTGACCTGTTCCCAGGCTCAAACCATAGAGATTACTATCTATCAGTAGTGTGTGAACTCCACCTATAGGAACCAAGCTAATGGTCGCAAGCCTCAGGGAGAAATAGTCCATTGTCCCCAGCAGCAGGGAGCAGGGCCTACTGGGTAGTCTGGCGACTGACTGTCTTTAGGGAGGATATCTGTAAGCATCTGCCCTCCCCCCACAAGGGGGCTTGTACACACTTATCACCATCCATCCATCCATCCATCCATTGTGTCAAGCACAATTGTACATTTGTTGCCATCATCATTTTCAAAACATTTTCTTTCTACTTCAGCCCTTGGTCTCAGCTCATTTTCCCCTCCCCATCCCCCACCCTCCCTCCCTTATGAACCCTGGATAATTTTTAGATTTTTTTTCATGTCTTACATTGACTGATTCTTTAATGCCCCTCCCCTCCACTATCATGACCCCAATTCTACCTTACAAATCCAGCCAGACCAGCGCACATGCATGGGAATAGTTAAGAGCTGGAAACACAGGGAATCCAGGACAGATAAACCCCTGAGAGTAGCCATACCAGGATGGTAAGGGGAAAGTGAGGGGAGAAAGGGGAACTGATCACAATGATCTACCTATAGCCCCCTCCCAGGGGCATGGACAACGGAAAGTGGGAAAAGGGAGACATTGGTCAGTGTAAGACCTCCTTGCTTTCTTATGATCTGTACTAGTCTGGTAGGCACGGTTTAGCCTTTATGAATGAGTGTTGTTGAAAATTTTGCCCTATTACTAACTCCATTGTTTGTATAAATTGTGTCCAGTTACTTAAGACTTTAATCTGTACAAATCAACAATTCATGTATTGTGTTCCGAAGCTGGCCTATACTTACATAATTTCCTTTTCTCAACAGTATTTTAAATTCTATACTATTGGCTAAAATAATGACACTATCAATAGAATTACCTTATGTCTCAGGGAGATGACTTATATTGTTCTTTACCATAGGATGATAATGATGTCTTTAAAGCGAACCACAGACACATATATGAATACATTTTGGAGTCACTAAACTCATTCTAGTCTCAATCTAAGGACAATTAGTTCTTATATCTTGGTCCTACTTGATACTTGCCCTGATGAAGAGATCACTGAAGAAACCAGGTAAGGTTGGGCTATCAGATAGGATTGGGCACCTGGCTATCAGAAAGAACAAGCAGCCAGCTTTGCAAGACAGCTACTAAGTTCACAAGGAAGAAGCATACCAGCCTGTATGATCCAAGGATTTTTCATAATAAAATCCAGATCTGAAGGAGGGGATGGTATGAGAGCTTACATTGTGAATGACTGGTTTTCAGAATGCAGTGGAAGCCAAAATCCATTGGCAAGGTCTCCGGTGAATCCATCTGAACATTGTCCATGGATGTGAGTGAGTATCCTAGCTATCAGACAGAGAGCATTGTAAAATCAATTTTGACATGTATACTTAGTTACTTTTGATTCATTTTAAAGTTGTTCCTGTTTTCAATAGTTTCTGCTTTCTTTTCATTCTTTTTAAAAAACAAATAAATCATTTTATTGAGGGCTCTTAAAGCTCTCATAATCCATACATCAGTTGTATCAAATACATAAGTTGCCAGCATCATTTTCAAAACATTTTATTTCTATTTGAGCCCTGGGTATCAGCTCCTCTTTTTTCCCTCCACCCACTGCCCCTCATGATCCCTTGATAAATTATAAATTATTATTTTCATATTTTATACCGTCTGCTGTCTTGCTTCACCCACATTTCTGTTGTTCGTCCCCCCTTGGGGGAGTGGGTTGGGGTTATACATTTATTATTGAGATCGGTTCCCCTTTCTCCGCCTTGTCTCCCCACTTTCCCCCTACCCTCATGATATCTCTACTCCCATTACTGTTCCCGAGGGGTTTATCTGTTCTGGATTCTGTGTATCAAGAGCTCTTATCTGTACCAGTGTACATGCTCTGGTCCAGCCGGATTTGTAAGGTCGAACCAGGGTCATGATAGGTGTGTGTGTGTGTGTGTGTGTGTGTAAGCATTAAAATAGAGAAATCTTGTGTGTTTCCTTAGAACTATGCCACACCCTGGCTGACTTGTCCCTTTCTTGTGACCCTTCTGTGAGGGGATGTCCAATTATCTACAGATGGGCTTTGGGCCTCCACTCCATGTGGGCTTTATTGCTTCCCTGGTAAAGATGGCCGCTTGTTTAACTTCAAGCCTTTAAGACCCCAGACGCTATATCTTTTGATAGACAGGCACCATCAGCTTTCTTCACCACATTAGCTTATGCACCCATTTTGACTTCAGCAATTGTATCGGGAAGGTGAGCATCACAGAATGTCAGTTTATTAGAACAAAGTGTTCTGGCATTGAGGGAGGACTTGAGTAGAGACCCAATGTCCATCTGCTGCTTTAATCGTTAGCATATAAATATGTGTGCAAAGACCTATATTCCTATCATTATATATTAATATCTTTACATATATACATACTGTGGTAGTTACATAATCTGTTGTCAATTTGAGAGAGACGTAAGAGTGAAGGGGTAGAGTTTAGCCTGTCAATAAGGTCACAGTTTGATTGGAAGGCAAAGAGATAAAAAGCTCGCTGGAGGCAGGACACAGGCTCACTCCCTGGGAGACATTTCTGAGGAGAAGCACATGGACCAACCCCCGTCCCCCCACCCCCACCCCCCCATGCAGCCCTGGGAGTTGGAGAAGCCACGTGGAGACCCCTGCCAGTGCTGAGATGCTTACAGCGCCACTGGATTCACAAGACTTCCCACCCACTGGCCTGTGATTTTCCTGCATTCAGCCTGATTGCATGTGTTTCTTGATACTGAAGGACTTTATAGATTGGTATTGGACATATGGGCTAATATCGGACTTATGGACTTGATCTGCACTGGGCTGGGATGTTTTCTCAATATTCAGTTGCTCTTGTATAAAGCTCTTTCCCAGACACATATGAATGGCTCTATGAATTTGTTTCTCTAGTCTACCAGACTAACACACATGCCTATATTTAAACCTCTATAAATGTCTTTTGCCTCCATGGAACATGGAAGCAATCTAAGAGGGAGAGGGAGAGGGAGAGAGGGGGAGGGAGAGAGAGAGAGAGGGAGATAGAGAGAAAACCTCATCCTGGTGACACAGTGTGGGAGTTGTGCCTGGTCTGACCCTGCCACACTGAAGCGAAACACAAAGTGAGCACAACAGAGCAGCAAGGGGAGCAAAGCAACCAAGTCCCCGAGGAATGCTGAAAACAGACTTCCGACTTGGGGGGGCAGCGCTTGGCACCTCATCAGACCTGGTCAGAAAACACACATAAGGGCCAGCAGACAGACCTGGAACTATTTATAGGCTTTTATTGTTCCCCCTCTCATGCCTATCTATATAAGATAGGTAGGATTGTTTACAATCCAGCGGAGAAAACAACAGCACTGACGGTACTGGGGAGACATGGGAGAGGAGGAGGTGGGAGAAAGAGGGGGGAGCCAATAAACTCAGGGACAAGGGAACAATAAGGGATCTAAAATTGATCGTGAGGAGGGGGTAGAATCGATACTGGGGTTTGATCAAGGGTAATGTAGCTGAGAGGACTTACTGCTTTCCTTTCTATTGAGGTTTTTTCTGTTTTGTCTAGTCAATATTGTTGGGTTTGGGTTTTTTTTGCTTCCTGTTCGTGTTTTGTATCATTTTCTGTATATGAAATTCAGGATAGGTAAATCTATAGCGACAACAACTAGATTAATAAATATCTAGAGGCAAAGCAGAGGAGAATGGGGGCAATGGGGAGCTAACAACAATGAGTATGAGAAGAGAATGTTCTGAAATTGATTGTGGTGATGATTGTACAAATCCTCTTAATATAATTGAATGATTAAATTGTATAGTATGTGAAGTATATGCCAATAAAGCTATTTAAAAATAGTTGAATAAATTTTATGTAGCATGGCAACTAGGAAATAAGAACAAATATATGTGCAGCTACTCTATGAAATATTAAAATATATGTGCCTCCACTCTATGAAATATTAAATTATATGCGTAGATACTCTATGAAATATTAATTGAGGGGGCAGGAAACATTAGAGCTGATTGTGATGATGTACATACAAGTCTTTTTAGAAGCAGTTTAACTATGAAAGTGTATGATATATGAATATTACATTGAGAAAACTACTTGAAAGAAAAGAAACCAGACTTGACCTATGGTTACTCTGGGTAAAGGAGTTAGAGTTTTTGCTTTGCTTAGGGGACATTGAGTTCATTTTAATAATGGTGAAACAATTTGGAGAGGGATATTAATAATGGTTGTATAACGCGATGAGTATAATCAATGGCACTGAATTATACATGTAGGAGTTGTTGAATTGGAGAATGCTTGGTTGTATCTATTTTTGCTAAAATTAAAAAAAATTCATGAATAACAAGGTATACAGGCAAAAAGAAAATGTTCTAAAACGTATTGTGGTAAAAATGGTGTACTGTACAACTCTTCAATATGGTTGAACTATTGAATTTTATGATATGTGGATGAAGTGCTAATGAAACTCTTAAAAAATATTAACTGAGCAACAAGATTCCATATATTAAATAGAAGGTTTTACAAATCATTTTATTGGGGGCTCATACAACTCTGATCACAATCCATACATACATTCATTGTTGAGCACATTTGTACATTTGTTGCTATCATCATTCTCAAAACATTGGCTTTCTACTTGAGCCCTTAGTAGCAGCTTCTCATTTAATTAAAAGTTTCATATTTTCATTTAAAATAGAAATTTCACCATATAACTATAAACGATGACACTCATGGTAACCTAAATTTCTCCTTATGTGGCATGACATCAAATGGCACATAGCAACAACATTGAAGAGTGGGAAAACTACATCGTCAGGGTTCCCACTCTGTTTAAGAGATCTTCTGTAGGTGCTGATGAAGGTCATGATTTGGGGCTTTGAAGTTTCATTCTTGGATGTGAAGAGCTCTTCTCAGGCAAGGAGGAAGCTAAGAACAACAGGTACCATGGCCAATAGCCAAGTTGCACTCCCATGTACTCCAAAGGAACGGGCTGAAAAAACAAGAAAATACCAGACTCCTAGGTGACTTGATTACTGCGAGTGTGGAGGCAGGGCTCTGGGTAGAGGAGTGGGGCTTAAAAAACATGACCTGGGAGGTTGTAGAGCAAAGGGATGAGTCTCTTCCCTGGATCTAGTTTCAGTGTGCCTGGAATACCTATTTACTGAGAGAGGAACACCATAGATATAAAATATAAAGTGCAGGAATCCCTTACATAGCATTGATTCAGCTGGAGGAATCCATGTTTGGAGGAATTACTTTGGTATCTCTGTGGGTCTGGGGAAGACTGACTGCTGCTTTAGGCAGCCATGAGGCCGGGAAGAGCTTAGGTGTAGGCAAATAATGCTATGCACAGCTGATTTAAGGGACGGAAGGACTGCTTGTCATTTCCATTTCTCCACCCCTCAAACCACATGCCCAAACTAGGTGGAAAGGGGAAAGCGAAAGACTAGAAAGAAGGATAGAAGGGATGGAAGGATGGAAAAAGAAGGGAAGGGAAGGGGCAAAGGGAATGAGGGAGGAAGGCAGGGAGACAGGAAGGAAGATGGAAGAGGAGAGCAGAAAGAAGAACTCAAGGGATGAAGAGAGAAAAGACGAAAAAGGAACAAAAGAAGGGAAACAGGGATGGATGACAAAATACATGCAAGCAGATTAGGAGTATTTCTAGGATGGTTTGGGGTTGCTAAAAAGTGACAAGATAGGGGTAGCCCTTTCAAACAAGTGAATATATAATGATTTTTCATCAAACCATTTCATATTATTATTTTCAACATCTGTCTGTGAAGGAGCAGCCTCAACCAATTTCATAAGCAACCCAAATTGTGCCTTTTCCCACTGATGGCTCTCAGAATAAGGTAATGCTATGAAGGTGGTATGAAAACCCTTCCATCAAGTTGTGGTCTCATAGTCAGACACCCAAACTAAGTCACATTGGATCTGGGGTTACAAAGCAAGAGAGGCTAAAAGGCCCATGAATAGTTAGTTGGGCAGGATAAAGAAGAGTACAAAGTTGCAAAGTCCAGGTGTGGAAACGGAGACAGAGAAATACACATCAGTTGGAAGGATAGACTGGGTCCCATAGGATCATGAGAAAACAATGTAATCCCTAAAGATTAAACATGCCAGGGACTGGCATACAAATTCTGGCACCACGGGTATGAGTTATTTTAAACGACTGCGCAACAAAGCCTCGATGATGTAACTTTGGAAGTATGGGTGGGGAATACAAGACTTGGAATGCTGGCAAGATGACCCTATTTTATTAGGCTGTTCCTAAAGCCCCTAGTGCAGTGGTTCTCAACCTTTCTAATCCCATGACCCTTCAATAGAGTTCTACATGTTGTGGTGACCCCCAACCATAAAGTGATTTTCGTTGCTACTTCAGAACTGTCATTTTGCTACTGCTATGAATCAGGCGACCCCTGTGAAAGGGTCATTCGACCCCCAAAGGGGTCGCGGCTCACAGGTTGAGAACCGCTGTCCTAGCGTCTCCAGACTTCAAGGGGTTGAGTCTAATTTAGTTACCATTCACCAGGGACTTGTTAAGTGATAGGCGCTGGGCGGGGTAGGTTACATGGATTGTGTCATTCAACCCTCTTTATATGAGAGAGAAACTATTATTTTGTCTTTTACTTAAGAAGAGCATGGCGTAGAGAAGTTAAGTAATTTGTCTGTATACTAAGTGACAGCTCAGGCCTAGCTCCAGGTATAACTCACTCTGAAGCCTATGGTCTTATCTACCTCATTCTAACACAGAACCTCTCCATAGGTTCTCAAATTTATTAGACCTCCTGCTGCCCCCTTTGTTGAAAAAGATTCCTCAATGCATCACCTCCCTCCCCCTCCCCTCCCAGCATTTAAAAATGCCCATAATCCAGGAAAAAGCAAATTGCCTGCTTCTGCAGCCCTGCTGGGTCATTCCTGTGCCCTCCAAGGGTGGCATTGTCCACTGTCTACACCAGGGGTCCTCAAGCTATGACCCGGGGGCCACATGCGGCCCTCCGAGGACATTTATCCGGCTCGCCCGGTGTTTTTCCCCCTTTTGCTTTTTTACTTCAAATTAAGATATGTGCAGTGTGCATAGGAATTTGTTCATAGTTTGTTTGTTTGTTTTTAAACTGTAGTCTGGCCCTCCAACGGTCTGAGGGACAGTGAACTGGCCCCTGTTTAAAAAGTTTGAGGACCCCTGGTCTACACCATGCACAGGAGGGGCAGTCTTTCACTCCTGGCCATTATTCCTGCTCGAGCCCATCCACTGGGTCCTTCCTTCCTTCTCTGATTGAGACTGTCCACCAGGAGTGATGCTATCCTGCTCAAAATGTCTCAATTTTCCTCCGGAACTTTGGACTGATAGCCCGCTTGTTGTTTTTCTCCCTGCTCATGTTGATGATCCAGACCGTTCTATAATGACCCTGGCCTCAGATTGTAGGGCCTTGCCTTTCTAGATCTGTGGGGACCATCAGATATCTGATGCCTTTGCAGATGGAGACACAGAGCCACAGGTGAGCTTGCTGGGAGGTGACGGCAGAACTGGAGCAGGACTCCAATCTCTCCTGCACACAGGTGCCTTTGGGTTTCTCCACCTGGGTGTACTCCAAGGCTTAGTAAGAGCCCACAGCCTTCTTCATGGAGGAGAAGACAGGCTACCTGCGCTCACCGCATTGGCCCAAATGCCTCAGGGAGAGAACTCTTACCCAGAATACAAGGTGAAGTGAAATAGGCCGTGTCGTTCTTGCTGCTCACAGGGTTGCTGACTTGGCAGGTGTAAGACCTGGAGTATGTTTCTGGCGTGTGGGTGATTTCAAGTGCTTTGTCCTGTGGAAGGGGTCCCGAGTCCCCATGCCAGGTGTAGTTCACAGGCTGGTCCTGGGTCTCACAGAATAGCTTCACCTGGCAGGTGCTGTTCTCGCTCTTTTCCACCTCCACTGTTATGGTGGGCTTGGACACACGGTCTGAAGATGGGAAGAATGTCATAAGATAATCAATGAATTTTTTGCATTGATAGGGATTTTATTTCTCAAGGGTCAAGCCAGAAAAATTCAAGGGAGATGGGGAGGCCTCCTGCGTGCCCATAGTGGGAAGCAAGAAGTCATGAAGAAGAGGTAACGCATGAACAACTTTAGCCTCGGGAAAGTTCATCCAGCAAGAGCTAGTCCTTGGCTAGGAAGCTAAGCTGATGCAGGAGAAGGAGTCAGCGCCCATTATATAAACTCAACACAAACAATGTAGTCATGCCCCTCTGTGAGCCAGAGAGAGTGGCAGAAGGCTGATTTAGAGATCTTCTGGGATCACACCTGGTATTCCAACTGTCTGAACTGCTCAAACCCCTTCTTTAGCAACAACTCTTAGTTAACACATTAGCCTTTCTGTTATTCAGGATTTCTTTGGCTCAGTCTCTTAGGTTCAGATTCAGAGCGAATCCTAGGGTCGAAGGTACTGACCCTTAAATAAAACAAAAGCCTTAAATAACTACTGGCCAGGATGCTAGGCTCCTGGACTCTAGCAGAGCTATAGGAAAGCATCTCAGATGGGCCCCAACACAAGCTAGTCATGGTGAGCAGCATTGTACCTGTGTGTTAATGTTGGTATCCTAGGGTCTAACACAGGGCATGCCACAAACTGGTGTTGTCTAAGTGTCTGATGAAATGATAGATGAATGAAGCCCTGAGGTGATAGAATTGGATCTTAGATTTGTCTGTAGTAGAGTAACATTGGAGTTGAGCCCCATGAAGTTCCTTTTCCTCATTTGTGAACGCATCCTGTTTCACAATGTTAGGGAGATAAAATTACATCCTACATGAAGGAGAACTTTTGTTCAAAGTTTAAATGTTTCCTTCATGTTTGAGGTCATATTCTTGTCACAATAAGCTGTTGCTGGATGATGAACCAGGCCTGTGCAGACGTCTGAACAGCTAGGTGCAGTTAACATCTAGTGTGGTCACATGTTTTGTCTTAGTATGTAGTTTATAGTGTACCTTTCTGTGCATGTGTGTTGGACAGGGTTCTCTAGAGAGATAAAACCAGATTGCTGATAATTTTATATATATTTATAAAGATATATATATATATATAAAACACAAGAAATGAACTGTTAAATTATAAACAGATAGATATGTAATACAAGAAATGAACAGTTAAATTATAAAGCAGTACAAATGGCTCAGTGCAACTCACTCC
>NW_022111325.1:8118120-8138136 GCF_000313985.2 Echinops telfairi
AGCCTGTAAATTGAGGCACAGAACAAGCAAGGCAGCTGCACACTGGTCCGATGATCAAAGAGTGAGAGACAAGAAAGGTGAGGTTCACTGAGCCATTTATCTCTCCGCCCTTCAATTAATCCCACTTATGTTTATCGACCAGGCTGGCACAATAAACTAACTATCTCAGCATGAAAACATGAAACACTTCCAGATACACTAAAATAGCTTTAAGATGGTAACAGTAATAATAAAAGTGTTTTGATGTGTTTGGCAAAGTAGTATCCTATTGTTATTATATGCCTCAAACTTTTATTTCTTTAAAAAAAAATCATTTTATTGGGGGCTCTTACAGCTCTTATCACAATGAATCCATCCATCCATCGTGTCAAGCACATTTGTACATATGTTGCCATCATCATTTTCAAATCTTGAGCCCTTAGTATTTCTCCCTCCCTCACCTTCCCTCATGAACCCTTGCTAATTTATAAATTATTATTATTTTTTCATGTCTTATACTGACCGATATCACCCTTCACCCACTTTTCTGTTGTCTGTCCCCCGGGAGTGGGTTATATGTAGATCATTGTGTTCAGTTCCCCTTTTCTACTCACACCTTCCCTTTCCCCTTCTGGTATGACTATTCTTATTATTCATCCTGAGGGGTTTATCTAGCAGGATTTGTAAGGTAGAACTGGGGAAATGGAAGCATTAAAGAACCAGAAGAAAGCTGTATATTTCATCGGTGCTATAACACATCCTGACTGGCTCTTCTCTTTCCTGTGACCTTTCTGTAAGGGATGTCCAATTGTCTACAGGTGGGCTTTGGGTCTCCACTCTGCACTCCCTCTCATTCACATTGACATGATTGTTTGTTCTGGATTTTGACGCCTGATACTGATGCCGTCGACACACAGGCTGGTGTGCTTCTTCCATGTGGGCTTTGTTGCTTCTCAGCTAGATGGCGCCTTATTTATCTAGAAGGCTTGAAGACCCCAGATCAGGCATCCTCAAACTATGGCCCGCGGAGGACATTTATCCAGCCCGCCGGATGTTTTTGTCCCATTTGTTTTTTTACTTCAAAATAAGCTATGTGCAGTGTGCATAGGAATTTGTTCATAGTTTTTTTTAAAACTATAGTCCTGCCCTCCAGCGGGTCTGAGGGACAGTGAATTGGCCCCTGTTTAAAAAGTTTGAGGACCCCTGCCCCAGATGCTATATTTTTCGATAGCCAGGCAGCAGCATCTTTCTTCGCCACCTTTGTTTATGTATCCATTTTTTCTTCAGCAATAGTGTTGGGAAGGTGAGCATCACAGAATGCCGGGCTATAGGAACAAAGTGGTCTTGTGTTGAGGGAGGACTACCTCAGACTTCTCGTATGCTAGGCGTTATGGGAAGTGGTCTGTAACTGTAGGTTTTTTGTAACAAGAGACTGTGTGTTCTGTGGTTCTGCTGCCTGGTTGGATGAGCGGACACTTCACCTCCTGGTCCTTCCTTGGCTAGAGCTGAGTTTACCTGAGATTCACTGGAAGCTTTCTTTCTTTTTTTTTTTAACCAGAGCCGGCCAATATGGCTTTTTCTCTCAGCAGGATAATGGCAGTACTTCCACAAACTGAAGTACTGTAATTGCAGCCTGCTTTTCACTGGAAGCTTTCATCTGTTGCTGCTGTTGTGAGCTGCCCTTGTGTCAGCCCTGACTCATATGACCCCCGCGAAATGGGTCAAAGTGCTGTCCAGGCCTGTGTCATATCTAGGATCAGTAGCAGACCAGTTTTAATGTGATCCATCGGGTGTACATCGGCTAATTGTCAGAAGTCAATCATTGGGTTTTTCTTCCTGACCTACCTTACTTTGGGAGCCATTGACCTCTGTTCTGCATCAGAGCACTACATATGCCATCACAGACAGGTGACGGCTGCACTTGGAGCACAACACTCAAGGCTAATGTTCTTGGTGACTTAGGCTAAACTAGTGTGTGATTTAAAGACTTTGTGGGCTATTTTTGAGTTCAGACATTGGTCAAAACCCTGGCAGAATCAGAATGACTCAGATGGCATACAGTGTAGCAGAATTTTCCCTGTCTGCGCTTGCCTCTGGTTTTTACACATGGAGGGGCTATTCAAACCATACTAATTTGAATTTCACTTCTATCTCTTCTATGAATCTGTCTCAGAGCACTCCCTGCATGTTTTAACGGATTTTAATATAGCCTTTCATCATTTCCTGTGTTCTAGTCTCATGTCATACTTCCTCATTTCCCACAGCACAGCACAGAGCATGGTGTGGACAGGATTCGCTGAGCCTGCTGGACCGTTTCTCGCTCCAAGAAGCCCAGTTAGAGTTATCAGAAAAGCCTAGGGTGAGCTGAAGAAGGTTTCCTTACGAGGTTAAGCCCTCCAAAAGACTATGCTGAAGCCAGATTGATTATGGATTTTTAGCTAGTCTGATGTTTTCAACATTAATTTTATTTGTTATTAATTGCTGTTGAGTGTATTGTTGAGCTGTGGCTATTGAGCACATACAGTAGAACAAACACCCACTCAAAAACTTCTACATGTGACAATGACCATCTTTAACTTAGGCAACCACCCACACTCTCATGAATTCACTGCCCCCACCCCACCCCACCCGTGTCCTCTCTAAGTTTTTGAATTGCTATTGTCAACTTCATCTGATCTTGATAAGTCTTTTTAAAAAGCACAACACTCAAGGCTAATATGCATTACTAGTTAAGCTAAACAACAGCTTGGATTAAAGACTTTGTGGGATAATTTTTAGTTTAAGGTTTCAAGATAATCCCAGGACGTTTCAGGGGTTTACCCAGGGTCATGGTGTGGGGGGAGGTCAGATGCGCAGGCATTCCCCCACTGAGGGCAATCAGTTGCCAGACTGCTCTCATCCCTTCACAGGGTGGGTCTGCTCCCTGCCTCTGGGGACAATGGACAGGCTCCTGTAGGAGGAGTTCGCATCCTACTGATAATGGTTCCTATGGAGACCCAGAGACCACCCCCTAGACCAACCCCTCATTACTGTGCAACCTATAGTGCAGCCCCTTCCTGTGACATGTGTCTCTACCTATAATTAGTGGGCTGGCATGCCCCCAAAAGGTATATAGGTGTGAGTCAGCAATATAGAGCTCTCTCTGACTCTCAGCTCCTTGCTGCTCACTCCCTGGTCACTCCCCTCTCCCTTGTGCCCTTCCCCTCCTTCCCTTCCCCCTCTCTCCACGTGGACCACCATGCTGGGCTGAGGTGAGCAATGGTACCATGTAACATGCCTGGCTGTATTATTGTATTATCTCTCATATTCTCAATGACTTGAATATAATGCTTATATATCTCAACCATACAATTGTACTTACTGAATCCAAGTAGTAGTAATATTAGTAGCAGCGGGTGGGGGCTGGCACCCCACTCCCCCGCGCCATCTTTTTAATTTAATACTACATCATGGCTCTAGAAATGTGGGATTCTATGAGAATTTAAAATTCTACTTGGCAGTTTCCCCCTTTTCATCAGGATTCTTCATGTTACACATCTCATATGCTCGTCCACTTCTGACTGTCCTTGGTTGCTCCAGGCAAATGGAGATCAATTGCTGTACCTTGGGTGGACTCTTGCAAGTTTGAAAGACGCCAGGTACTACACCACAAATGAGGAGGTGGAACAGAAGCATTAAACATGATTTTAAGCTGATTAACTCGGAGGTGCTGGGAAATTGTGCCCCCTAAACCTCCAAACAAAAACCAAATCCCATGAGGTGTTTGGTTTCACATAAGCAGCCTCAGCTGCTACTGTTTTTGTAGCTGCAAATATCCCTGTCATGCACCTCTGTCAATTCATCTTCTTAGGGTGTTCAAGTCAATGACAGCAATTAAACTAATCACCTTTGCAACTTTCACCCTTAATGTGATTTTTAATTGTTATTAAAAGAGAGAGAGAGAGAGAGAGAGCAAAAACTCAGTGGTTTATAAACAATAATCATCTCCCTCCTTTTCCTTTCTATTCTGCTCCCCTTAACCATTAGTAAGCTTTGGTCTCTATACAGTTTATATTTTCCTATTTTTCATATAAATGGGGTTGTACATTTTTATATACGCGAGGTCATACAACATTTGTCTTTTTGTGGTGGACTCATTCACTCACCATACTGTCTTCAAGCTCTGTCCATATTGTTGCATGTATCTGGACGTCATTCTCTTACAAGTAGGATTTCATTGAATGTAGGCACCACATTTTATTGATCTATTGACGGCATTTAGATTGTTTCCACCTTTTTTCTATTGTGGATATTGCTGCGCTGAACATTAGTATACACATGTCTGTTTATGTCTCTACTTTCAAAGCCCCTGGGTATATAACTAACAGTGGAATTGTGGGCAAGGTGGATAAGGGGTTGAAGTGCCATGTCAGGTCAGTCAACAGGTCACTCATCTGTCTCTTCTCATAGTTAGTATTCAATCGCATCCCTATTCTGAAGCTCAGAGTTCCAGGATCACTATCCACATCTCTTTCATTTAGTCTCCCACGTCTTTGTTTTAGAGGGTCTTGATAACATATACATCTCATCCACCATCTTGCCAGAAGTCTCAAGGCTGTAATCTTTGAGGAAGCAGATAGTCACATCATTCTCCCAGAGAACAGCTGATGGGTTCAAACTACCAATTTGTCAGTTAGCAGCCACCGTACCAGTTCTTAACCACTGGACCACCAGGGCTCCTTTTAGCCAATCTAATTGGAGTGATCCATATTTGTGCCCATTCCAAATAAAGGTGATGTAGCAGAATGTAGAAATTATTGAACACTATTCTTTCTTTTCTTTTTTTTGTTATAATTAAAACAAATTTTTATATCATTTTATCGGGGGCTCATACAGCTCTTATCACTATCCACACATACATCCACTGTGTCAAGCACATTTGTACATTTGTTGCCATCATCATTCTCAAAATATTTGCTTTCTACTTGAGCCCTTGGTATCAGGTCCTCATTTTCCACCCTCCTTCCCTGCACCCCCTCTCTTATGAACCCTTGATAATTTATACATTATTATTATTATTTTGTCATATCTTACACTGTCCAACATCTCCCTTCACCCACTTTTTTGTTGTCCATCCCCCAGGGAGGAGGTTATATGTAGATCCTTGTAATTGGTTCCCCCTTTTCACCTCACCATCCTTTCACCCTCCCGGTATCACCACTCTCAGCACTGGTCCTGAAGGGATCATCTGTCCTGGATTCCTTGTGTTTCCAGTTCCTATCTGTACCAGTGTACATCCTCTGGTCTAGCCAGATTTGTAAGGTAGAATTGGGATCATGATAGGGGGGTGGGCGGTGATCACGAGGTGTCGAAGGGATCAGACATCAAAGAACAAAAAATCATATCATTGTGTGCTCACCTGACATGATCACTGAAGACAAATGGGTGCATAAGCAAAAGTGTTGAAGAAAGCTGATGGTGCTCGGCTATCAAAAGATATAGCGTGTGGTGTCTTAAAGGCTTGAAGGTAAACAAGTGGCCATCTAGCTCAGAAGCAACAAAGCCTACATGAAAGAAATTATTGAACACTATCATTACTATACACACAAGTAAATTTTTGTTGAATTTTAAAAACAGTTGCAGCAGTACATCAACAGTGAACTGCCAGAAACCTAAGCCAAGTTAGAAGAGGATGAGGAAGGAGAGATATTATTGCTGATGTTAGGTAGATCTTAGCTGAAAGGAGAGAATAACAAAAATATGTTTAACTGTGTTTTAGAGACCATACAAAGACATTTGACTATGTGGACCCAAACAAATTATATATAACATTGTGAAGAATGGGAATTCCAGAACACTTCATGGTGGTCATGCAGAACCCGTACACAGACCGAGGGTTCCCCTCACCCCTCGCTCAGGAACCTGAATTATCAGAACTCTACTGTTTTTACAATTTTCCTTCTTCCAGGGCATTCCAAATTTCAACCATGTAGAATAATGTGTGAGAGGTGGAGTCTGGCCTCTTACACAGGGAGATCTGGGTTGGTGAAATCTGAATATATAAAATACATTTGTACTGTGTTTTTGTGTTCTGAAAATATACTCATTTTCATGATCTACTTTGTCCTCCTAACGCTGTGAAAGGTAGATGTGATTACCCTCATTCTGTGTTGGTTTCAAGACTCCGAGGTGAGCACCCCTCTTAGAGGTCTGTCCCATCACCATTCTCTAATAATTGCCCACTTTAATTTCAGAGAGGGCTCCCTGGTGCCGTGTTTCCGATTTATCTAATGTAGACCTCTGGACTCTAAATAGTTGCGATGTCTGCAAGACACACATATCTAGGTCAATCAGTTTTTCTCTCTTGAGAATTTAAACTGAGAGATAACAAAAGTCTCTGTGATCTCTGGGGAGATAAACTGTTCGGACTATGGGAATCCCTAAGTGCAGTTTACGGACCCTTAAGCTGGCAACTCTGCACTGGCCCTAGTCACTATTCTTCCCTCCCATTAGCCCTTCCGGATTCTTTCAAACACCTTACATTTTTGTGAATAACTCTAGTTCCTTGAAATGAATAACCCTTTCTTGCTAAAGTTACATTGAATTGGTTTCTGTGGCTTGCTATACTAAAAAGCCTTGCCTGACACGAGCTAAGATGTTAAGATATTTGTTCAAAGTCACAGAGCTAGTAAGTGACTAACCTACATTCTGAACCCAGGTCTGTCTAACTCCCAGTATAATATCTTATCCTTAGCCCATAGACACTGGTCAAGCAGGACCCATGAGTGGCAGTATTAATGCATTGAGACTTTATTGAACCCAATCTGAAAAGTTGAAAGCCCTCCTTCTTAGTTCTTGTCTCAATATGTGGGATTATAAAGAGACTTTTCCCCAGCTTTGCCTCCCCCAAAGACATGCCAAACATTAGGGGCCTTTTGCTAGCATATGGGGGGAGGTCAGATGCTTAAAGACATCCTCCCTGAAGGCATTCAGTTGTCAGACAACTAACTTCATGGTCCCACAGGGAGGCCCTGCTCCCTGCTGTTAAGGACAATGGGCTACTTCTCCCTAAAGGCTTGTGACCATTAGCTTGGTTGTGGAGGTGGGGTTTACACCGTCCTGATAATGGTTTCTATGGAGATCCAGAGACCAGCTCAAACCTGCTCAGTGACATCCAAAGTTAGGCTGCCATCCTGAATCTAGGATCCACCCTTTTTGTCACATGTGCCCCCAATCCCTCCTCTTCCTATTGCATGTGTGTCCCTAGATTAGTGCAACCCCTTCCTGTGACATATGTCTTCACCTGTAATTAGGAGGCTTTCATGCCCCCACTCCCCAAAGAGATATAGACTTGGGCTAGCAGTAAAGAGCTCTCTTGGGCTCCCCACTCTTGGCCTCTCATTGGTTCCCTCTCTCCTCTCCTGTCCTCGCTCCCCTGTTCCCTTTCCCCTTGTTCCCTTTCCCCTTGTCCTCCTTCCCCTGCCCCTATCTCCACATAGACCACCAAGAGGGGCTGAGGTGAGCATGCTACCATGAAATGTGTCTGACTCCATTATTTCAATCTCTCTTCTATCTCTCATGCGCTCTATGACTTTATTATAATCTTTATATATATTAACTGTACAATTGTGCCTACCGGACCCATGATGATGTGCTAGGGGCTGGTTTATGCCGACATCATTCCACCTACCTTGTCTCTAGTCTATCTTCTTTTTCTCAAAGTAGATGAAGTATTTGTTCAGAGATACAATTAGAGTGAACTCAGAACTGATTTGGGTTAATAGATGGGAGAGAACGAAGGAAATAGAGAAGAATTCATCTCCATTGTTTTCCTTGTTTATCAATCTTAGTCCCAGTGACTTCAGAAGAGGTTTTAGCTCTCTCAGGGTGATAGGTTGTGGGGCCTGCTGTCCCAGACCATACCCAAATAAAAGGTTCTCGGAGAAATGAATTGCATCTTTCCTCCATAAGAATGTGCTCAGGACCCCAGGAAGCCTCCCAGTCATCAAGTGGAGCCTCTTTTGGCTTCCCTCACTCACCGTACACCTGCAGTTGGATTGCCCATTCTTGTTCTTCCCCACCTATCCACAACACCTGCAGGGTATAGGTGCTGCTGTCGTTTTTCTGGACCTTATTGATGAACAGCGTACCATGGTCATCAAGACGAACTCTGTCCTGAAGTTTAGATTCAAAGCGTTTAGTCTCATTGTTCCCATACCATTCTATAATCTTCTGGTCAGTGGCATAAATCCAGGCGAAAGATGTGTATCTACCAGGCACAAGCATGGTGCCACTCAGGTTCACATTGTGTCCCGCAATCACGTTGATTTCATTTGCCAAATCTGAAGGAGCTGTCAACCAGATCAGAGAGACACAGAGAGAGACCGACGTTAGAGAAAGTGGTAAGGACAAGTGACCCAGACTTCAAGGATTTTCTTTTAACATTTTATGATTCATTGTAACTTATTTTTCCCATTTTAATTAGCATCATTTTTAGTCCTGTCTATCTTTACAATTTGGTGCCTGTTTTCTTGTTGTTAAAGAGTACTTCAAATTGCACAGGCTTTATGTTCCAACAAACCTTGCTTGTTTAAAGCAAGGAGAAGAAAAAGATTATCTCTAGAAGGTTCAAGAGGAAGAAAACATTGTTCTATGTTTGTGGAGAGAGGAGAACAAAATATATACATTACTGAAATGCATAACTATTGAGAAAGAATAGTAGAAAGAAGCTACAAGAGAGGAAGGAGGGCATTTGACCTATTTCACTTGGTCTCCTCTGCGGCTGTATGATGTCTTGCTCTTCAACATCAGATCTAGATCTGGGTCTGGTTGGAGATCTGTATCATCTATACCTATATCTATGTATCTTTAGAGCTCTTCATGCTCTGCAACACATATTCTTTTCCAAGACATAACCTTTTTGTTTTGTTTGGATCTCAACTTAAAATGTTTTATTTAAGAAATCCTCCCCTCTCTGGAGGATATAAAGACACAGTTCTCTATTTGCCCTATAAAACATGACTTGCCTAAAGTATAACTTTCAACACCAACAGATACAAATACCTGTATCTCCAAGGCTTTCAAGTTTCTCTTTACCCATTTTCCAACCAACTCATCTGCTCCTTCTGCACTTACCACGCGTCAGGTATGCATATACTTGTGTACTGATACAAGCAGGCATTTATTTACCCGGTGTTTTAAATTGATCTATATTTGCCCATTCTTCTCACACATTCATGCCAGTCAAAGGAAAATTTTGAACAACCACTGTGTCTGCGACGGGGCAGGGCTTTGGTTATCAGCAATGAGTGATACCAACAGTCTCTGACTTCTTGGAGCATATAGGCCCACAGGTTGGTCCCTCTAGGATTTTAAAATCACTAGACATTTTCCAGACACGCTCTCACCTTGGTACTTGTTTGTGTATGAATTACTGGAAGTCTGTGGTAATAAATGGCCTGAATCAGGGTTTTTCATCTTCTGCATTATTGGCAGTTTAGTCTGGGTAATTCTTCAATGGGGGGTGGGGGGAGGAGGGTATTCTGTGTATTTTAGAATGTTAAACAGCATCCTTGGCTTCCACCCACCAAATTCCAATAGCATATCTCCAGGTGTGGCATTCAAATTGTCTTCAGACATTACCAAATGTACCCCAGGGAAAAAATTCTCTCCCTAATCGACTTGACAACTGACCGAGATCATCCTTGGCAAATTCTCCAATAGGTCTTAGGTATATCTTTGAGAAATAGCATACCCCACATTAATAAGTTGATCAGACGTCCCACTTTTGGCGAGACAGTCCCGATTTTTAACAATTTTTCCCGTGTCCCACGGCATTTTTAAAAAGTCCCGATTTTTGGAAAGAATGCACGACAAGCTAGGGTATACGGTTTTCAACTGCCATGTGGCTATTTCGCCAGGATATGTGTTTTATCAATGGTGTCCCGCTTTACCAATGTTAACATCTGGTCACCTTACACATTAATCACCTATTTATCTCTCATTAAAAGACACAGCTAGTCACTATGGTCACTTTCCTTTTAGAATCACAGCCACAAAAGTGGTTAAGGAAGGAGGGGGAGGGGCAGAAAGATATACATTCTGTGCTTGCTATATCTTAGGATCCATGTTATAGTGAAATGATCTTCTTAACATCTACTACCTGCCTCTAAAAGGTGCCCTGGTGGTGAGGTAGGTTACACAATTGGGCTACTAACTGCAAGGCCAACAGTTCAAATCCATCAGCTGCTCTGAGGGAGAAAGATGAGGCTGTCTGCTGTCATAAAGATTTATAGTCTCGGAAACCCAAAGGGGCAGTTCTACTCTGTCCTATAGGGTCATTGTGAGTTGGAACGGAATTGATGACAGTTTGGGTTTGGTTTAGGTTTGGACCTGCTTCTATCACTAGAGTGTAAAACACTCAAACACACACACACACACACACACACACACACACACACACACACTAGTTTTATGAATCTTATTCCCTTTTGCTCAAAACACCATGTTGAAAAGTATAAGCTCTAGAATCACACTGCCTCATTCAGGCTCTGCCTCTGCCACTTATAGGCTATGTAAACTTAAACATGTTAGCTAACCTCCACGCTTTTGTGGTTACATCTTTAAAATGAATTGCTGATAGTATTTCTCTCATAGATATTGTGAAGATTAAATAATTGATGCAAAAATTCTGACAGTAATACCTAGAAGATTAATAGCCATTCAATAAAGAGTATATGTACTGTTATTGTTTCATTATTTTTATCTATGTCCTTTTTTTTTTTGTATCAACACCACCTAGTATTATGTCTAAAAATATTGAGAGACTTAACAATTCCTGGTTGAACTTACTTTATTGCACCAAATACAGTGATAAAACAAGTAAAATAGGGACTAGACTAATAATATATTTTGTGGACATGAATCAGAATTTGAAAGAGTGAAAAATGAGGAATAAGGGGCCTAATGAGTAAGCATTCATTTGTAACTTTATGGCCTAAAAGTGATAGATATCAGTACACTTAGGAAATAACATAAAGCCAGATTACTGGTCTAGGGTATGTGATGACAAAGTAAGAAAAGCCCCAGTATCATTGTAAGACCAGAAACTGTCCCTGAAGCTTCGCTGTGGTAAGAGGGATGAGAAATTGAGTATTTTGATTCACATCATGGACCAGAAGCAGGTATAATTTACATCCTTTCTTTTTACAGTTATGGAGTCCACTCTATCAGAATAAGAAGATTTGGCAAAGGGGTCCCGAACCTGCTCAGAACTTCAAATAGAAGCTGGAGGGAAAGGGGAGAAATTGTAGCAGACTCATAATCACTAAGACAGTAAACATCTCAGTCGTATCCCCATAGTACTAGGCTCATATTTTGTAATTATCACAGATTCAGCAAATAAATGAATGATTGAATGGATGCGTGTGTAACAAGGACACAATGTATACACACATGTTCTCAACTGTCTTTCCTCCATTACTTCATGCCAGGCAAAAGTGTGTTTTACTTCTCTCTCTTCCCTCTTTCTTAAGAATAGTGTAGCCTGAAAAGGCAGGGGGGAAGCAAACAAGGGCCACTCAGGTTGTGCTTAAGAAAAAGAGGTGCTATCACACAAAGGCTCAACAGAATGGGAGTTTCTGCATAGTGGCTGGTTAGGAATCGTTTGAAAATACGAAAGAGGGCAGGAAACAGGATTATAAGAAATGTTCCACAGACAAACTATAGTCTCTTGAACTCTTCTACAAACTTTCAGGTAGAGATTTGAGCTATAATTAATTACTTTTAACCAGTAGACTGTGTTTTTTTTAATCATGATATTGTGTCTAAACCAGGCCAGTGGTGTCCTAAGTAAATGAATAAAAGATAACTAATGAGACAAAAAAAACAACAACAAGCAAATCTTAGAAGAACTATAACCAAAATGCTCCATAGATGAAAAGATTGTAAGACTGCATCTCATTGCCTTTGGCCGTGATTCCAGGAGGGACTGAGCATTCCCTGGAGAAGGACATCGTGTTGGTAGAGGGTCAGTGAAAAAAAGGAAGCCCCTCAACAAGACGAGTTAACACAGTCATACCAATGGGTTCAAAGACGGCAGCATTTGTAAGAATGGCAGCATGTCATCCTACTGGACACAGGGTTCCCATAAGAACGGACTCAGTGGGACCTCACCACAGCAGTGTGGCCTAGAAAGCTGAAGAGTAGGGGAAAGTTGCCCAAGAATTCCCGAAAGAAACAACATAGGAGGGTATAGAGAATAGCCCTCAAAGTTCCACATATCTATAAATATCTCTAAGGACTCCTGGTGGCATAGTTGTTTACAAGTTGGGCTGCAATCCACATAGTTGGCAGTTTGAAACCACCAGCAGCTCCACAGGAGAAAGATGAGGTAGGCGTTCTACTCCCAACCAATTACAGGTCTCAGAGACCCAGAGGGGGTCAGTGAGTTTGTTGTTTTAAAATAAATATCTTGAATCCCTATGAGTCAATACAAAGCATATAAACTTAACCTTGAAATGTATACTCAACAGCTTCAGGAGCCTCACTTAAAGATGCTAAAAGGAAAGTGAATTTTATTATGAAATATCTAATTAAATGTGGGTTTTGAAAAGCAGTATAAACCTGTAGAAGCAGTAGAAAGAATGCTTGGCTGACCATAAAAAATATAATCTAGTCCTGAGAATATTCTATACTCACAAATGGAAGAAACATGGAATAATTTTACTTATATAGATTACAATATTGATGCAGAAATATTATAATACAAATTGGGATTGAGAAAGGGTTAGATATTCTGCTAACATAATTCTCTAATTAATTCAGAGAGATAAATATACAGATTGAGGTTTTGACTATGTATAGTTATGTGGGAAACAGAAAGGTTTCTCCCAAGTCATCTCCCCCAAATATATGTTAGACTTAGGACACTGCTTGCAGCTAATGGTAAATGATTGTTGAGGTAGTTAGTTTATTGTGCCAACCTGGCTGATAAACACATGTAGGATTAATCAAAGGGCAGAGAGATAAGTGGCTCTGTGAGCCTTGCCTTTTTAGTCTCTTGCTCTTTGATCATCAGACCACAGTGCAGCTGCCTTGCTTGTTCTTTGCCTCAATTTGCAAGCTACACTACCTGTGGGACACCTAACCCGTTGACTGTGTTGCTGTAATTTGAAGTTCCTTCAAGACCTGCTTTGCCACGCCATTGGATTTTATATCTCTTGAGCTGGGGACTGTCGGACACTGTCATCTGGCTGGCTGTTGGTGACCTGCCTTGTTCTTTGCTGCCTGTGGCCAGATAGCCTGAATTGCTCTACAGAGGACTACCCAGCAGCCCTCAAGACTTGAAAGACTGCCAGTGTCTCACAACTGTCTCTCGGGAGTGAGTTGCACTGCGCCATTTGTACTAACTGTACTAACTGAGCCATTTAATTAACTGTTTATTTCTTATATTATATATCTATCTATTTGTGTGTATATATATATATACACTAGCATTCTGTTTTTGTTTCTCTAAAGAACCCTGTCTAACAGAATTGTCAAGTTACCTCCCTGAAGGCAGTCAGTTGCCAGACTACTGTCTGGTCCCACCACAAGTAGGGCCCACTCCCTGCTGTTAAGGACAATGGGCTTGTGACCTAAAAGGCTTGTGACCATTAGTCTGGTTCCTGTAGGTGGGTTTTACACCCTACTGATAATGTTTTCTATAGTGAGCTAGAGAACAAGTCAACCTGGCTCAGTGATATCCAAAATTTATCTGCCTCCCTGAATCTAGGATCCGTCCATCTTGTCACATGTATACCTCTGTTACCTCCCTTTCCTATTACATGGATACCCCTAGATCACCCCCTCCCATTACTGTACTACCTATAGCACAACCCTTTCCTGTGATGTATGTCTTCATCTGTAATTAGGGGGCTTGCATGTCCCCAGGGAATAGAAAAGCTTTGGTTAGCAATAAATCTCTCTGTCTCTCTCTCTCTCTCCACGTGGACCACCAAGTGAGGCTGAGGTGAGCATGCTACCATGAAATGTGTCTGACTCCACTATTTCAAGCTCTCTCCTATCTCTCATGCTCTTATGACTTTACTATAATCTTTACTTATTATGACTGTACAATTGCACCTACTGGACCCATGATGATGTGTTAGGGGCTGGTCAATCCTAACATAGTTAAGTATTTTCCCTCAAATTTTAAATCATGTTATTAAAATCTTGACATATTCCTATGGTGAAGGGAACTTTCTTAATATGGCTCTTCTATCCCTGTCTCTGTAACTTTCACCAGATGCCTGCGGGGGACCATGTGAATAGGGGATTGGTCAGTTTGAGTGGGCATTATCCTGTGTATCAGACAGCATCTCAAGAGGAGGAAGAGAGAATTCTGGAGCCATTGAGGAAGAAGAGCCACCAGTGGAGCACATTTGAAATCCCTGCCTGAAGTGGTGGAGGAAGAAGAGGCCATGCCCCACTAAGACCAGAGGTGGAGGCAAAGAGACTGTGAGACACAGCAGAGGGGCAGAGTTTAGGAGTCTAAGGGCAGAGCTGTGAGCAAGTTTCCTGGCCTATGGAGGCAGAAGCCAAAGGACCTTATGTCTGAGAGGCTGAGGACCAGTGACTGGGTTTGAGTTGAGGAGAGGTGTTAATGTGGACTAAAGACTACATTCTTAATAATTGATGATCCTGAACTGTTAACTTCCTAATTAACCCCCTATAATTGTGAATATTGTCTAAGCCCTGTGTGGCCATCGCAATAGGTTATTCAATCCAGCAGAGTAGTAGAGTGTTCTGGGAGGAACAGTGGGTGTAAGAATAGGGTAAAAAAAGATGGAGAGTGGTGGTCTATCTGACCTTTCTCTACCTGATGGCAATCGGCCTTGGGCCAGTATGGAGACGGATTTGCTTTTCCTTTTGTGTAGCCACAAGAGGCCAAATGGAGCTCGAGGCTGTGTTCAGGGGTGGCATCAGGAGTGGGATTTGTTGCTATGGCTCTAGACTCTTGGAAGCATGGAGTTTTCTAAAAGAACAGAGGAAGGGGCATAGGAAGTGAATATTTTGATTTGGGGGTGGTTTCGCCTGTTGTTTTTACTTGTAATTGTTGAAAGGGATGTTAAACTGCAGCCTAGAGGGGACAAAATCAGCCCCCCTGCCATTTTCGCAGTTCCTAACAATTGCGTTTTTAGAAGGTAGGGAAAGAAAGCTACTATTTTGAAAGAATCCCACATTAAGGGGTAGTTGGTAATATGCCTAGATGCTTAAGATTAAAAAAAAGAACTATATCTGTATCACTGAAAATAATATCCTGCTGGTACCCACCCATGCTTTTTGTTAATGCAGAAAAGCAGAACTCAAAAGGGAAAGCATGCGCATCAGCACCAGAGAAAGTTATGATGTCACACCAAAGGGTGCACCCAGGACGGACCCAGGATTGCAGGGAGGAAATTCTGACACCCTGAAACTGAGTCATAGAATTTCCAGAAAAACTCCTCGCAAAGGAAAAAGAAATGTTTTAGAGATATTGCTGTACAGTGATCTGAAACTCACTGAGGGAATCAACTGTTTTAGACGTATGTGCAGGCCCTCTTAGGAAGCAGGTTGGCAATACCGAGAAAGACCCCAGACTTTTGTCGTGGGTGACAAGATGAACAGGGAAGCATTCCCTGAAATGGGAAGCACAGAGGGACCAGACCACAAGAAGGCAAGAATGTTATGGAAAACAAAAATTGGAAGGTAATAAAATGTTTAGTTTAGTAAATTTAAGTGTGAGTGGGGAGGAGAACAGTAGGGTGATAGACAAAGGAGCATGAGAGATGGAGATTTTGTTTTGTTTTTAGTTTTTATTTAAGAAAAAACTTATGCTATTGATAAACTGCGGGAAGGGAGTCAGTGGATAGGAAAGAAATTGGAAACATGAAAGGGAATGGGAATGACTGTAGGGACTCAGGACAGAGGTGAAGTCATGGGTCTTGGCTGGAAAGAAGGCTACCTCAGCATCTGGGGAAGAAAAGGTAGAAAGGGCCCTGGGCAACATAGAGAACTTTCTAGTTGGCAGATGAAATCCAGGACTTCTTGCCCAATGACCTCTAGTCCTCAGATTTTCCTTGAAGTAGGAGACAAGTTCTTTGTATAGAGGGTAGAAGACTTAGGTAAGGGTCCATGAAGATAAGGTTGAGGGTTTGAAATAGCCACTGTGGGAAATTGGAGAAAGAATTCAATGGGACCAATCGGAGTGCTTTGTGACCCAGCATGGCTGAAATCATGTCTCATAGTTCTCTTCTTCCATCCATCCATCCATCCATCCATCCATCCATACATACATACATCAATTTGTTTAGTTATTAATCCATTTAATAAATGTTTAATAAGCACTTCATATGTGTTAGGCCATACGTACATTGATGAACAAGATAAATAGAGTTTCTCTTCGTAGGGAGCTTCTAGTTCAGTGGGTATAGACAGTTAATCAGACAATTACACTATTGGTGCTAGGGGTTATAATGAGGAAAATAAGAAATGGAAAGGGGTACAGTAGAGCGAGACTATTACTTGAGTTCAGGAATGGCTTCCAGAATATAAATTCCCCCTTAGAATCTCCAAATTTGTAAATTGTTACAGAAGTAGACTGCCCTATCTTTTCACCATGGAGTGATTGGTAGGGTCAAACAGTTAACTGTTTGGTTAGCAATCAAGCTCTTTAACCACTGTGATGCCAGGGCTCCTTGAGATGTGGTCAATGGGGTAAAATAGTGACAAGCTGTAGATATAATTCATACTTGAAGAGATTAAATACATCAACCTCAATCTAGTTTCTCTGGACAGGAGTCCTGGTGGTGTAGTGGTTATGTGTTGGCTGCTAACTGCAAGGTCAGCAATTTGAACCCACCAGTCATTCCATGGGAGAAGGAAGGGGTACAGTCTGGGGAACCCTCAGAGGCAGTTCTATCTTGTACCATAGGGAGTCGGAATCGGCTCTCAGCATTGAGTTTGGTTTGGCATTTCCTGGGATTTAATCTCAAGAAAGCATGATTATTAGATATTGAAACAATTAGTCTAATGAACTAATGGGTCGTGCAAATATCACCCTCCACAATCCTGAGACTAGAACTCAATGGTGTCCAGCTACCACTGCCAACTGCTCTGACAGAGCTCACATTAGAAGACCATAGAGCAGGTGAAATATGTGGAACAAATGTCAAAATCACAGAAGAGACCAAAGCTTACAGGCCACATAGAGAGAGGTGGGGGCCCCAGTACTGTGGCCCCTATTCAGGTTTGGAACTGAACTCACCCCCATTGTAGAATAATCAACCCCTTAGGATCAAAAGAGAAACATTCACTGAAGGACAAGGTCGAGGGCTAGGAAAGAAGGAGGACTGGAAACAGCAACCACGAGGAGGAAGCTGGCCATTATCGAAACAGGTGAGTTGAAAAAAAGCATGTATGAATTTTGAATGCGAAATTGATGATCTGCACCATAAACTTTCACCTAATTCACAATAAAAAGTTGTTATTTTTTTAAAGGCAAGAAAAAAAAAAGGGCATAATCACATTAGCACAGTTTGGGAGTAAGACCCAAGCACCCTTAGGAGAATGCTTCAATCTTTTTGAGAGATAATGTTATCAATTGAAACATGAAGACTTGGCTAGCCACCTCACTAGTTGCAGTTTAGATGTCCTGATAGCCCTAAATCCACAGTCATGAGCCAGACCTTAAGTAAGGCCACCCACTGAGTTCTTGCCTGAGTGGCCAGCTGGCATCCTCCAAGCATCACACGCTCATCTCCATAAAAGTTAAAAACCAAAACCATGCCTACGCCCTTGAGTTGATTCTGACTTAGAGCAACCTTACAGGACAAGGCAGAACCACCCCTTAGGGTTTCTGCCACAGTCAACTTTCACAAGAAGGAGCAGCTTCATCTTTCGCCCACGAGCAACTTGTGGGCTTGAACTGCTGATGTTATGGTTAGTAGCCCAACATTTAACTCATTAGGCTACCAGGCCTCTTTCCCTAAGGGTTCTATCTAATCACGGTGCTATGATGATGTACAATATTCCTGTTTGCTCATCTTTGACTCTGTATAGCCCCTTGTAGTAGTGACCACTGTTGTCAGTTGTCACGGAATTGGCTTTCCACTCGGGGAAACTCCATGAACAGTAGAATAAAACACTGCCCAGTCCTGTGCCAATCTTATCAGTTGAGGATTGGTTAGTATTAAACCCCTTTAAATAAAAAATGTCTTCACATATCTCTGGAGGGGTCCCTGGAGGGTACAAACAGTTAACACACTCAGCGACTAACAAAACACTTGCTTGGAGCTTCGAGTGCCCCTTGCAATGCCTGGGAAGAAAAGGCCTGGTGATTTACTTCCCAAAACAGCAGCCTCTGAAAACCTTATTTTTCAGAGCACATTTCTGCCCTGACACTTTGGGAGGTCAGTGTGAGTCAAGGACAACTGTTTCTTTTGTTTGTTTGTTTGTTTTGCTTTTCATTTCAGGGTTTAGTGAGAAAAGCAAAAACTTCATTCTTGCTTCTCAGCTGGCCGGGGAAGACAGGCACTGGGTAGAGAAACAGCGTTGAGTTGCTGTAACAGAGAAAGGAAAAGTTAGCCCAGCCCCTAGGCACACGAGGGGAGCCAGGAAAGAACCTTATGAGAGGAGGAGACTCTAACGCATAACTATCTGATATTTGGGTTTCTTTCAAGGCACCTCGGCTCCTCATTCAGAAGCCTATGGCTAAAGAGAGCAATTTTCTTCCTTGCAGTTTTGATCTGTCTTTGGGGCAATGACATTATTTACCTCAACTCAGGACACATCCCATCGCTTAGGTAGAGGAGAAAGTCTCCAATGTCTGAGAGAGCAGAGCATACCTAAGCACACGTGATGTGGCAGCCATCAGTGGGGAGTTTCCTCTTGGCATAAAATGGAGACAAAAGTACCCATAATTTCACAAAACAGCACTCGAGACTACATATAAGAGACCTACTTCCCCTTCTCCCCGGCAGTCATGCGTTTTGTCACATCTCCCCAGCAAAGAAGATGAAGCCCAATTCTGACGCCTAGGCAGGCTCCTTTGGTTCAACACAAGTCTTGTCACGGAGATGGAAGTATCTGCTGCCTAGAGATGAGATGCTGCATCGAGTAGGCCATATCACGTCTCCCCTTTCCACCTGACTATTCCTTCAGTGCCCCACCCCCACCCCCAAGAGGACAATTTGTGAAAAGTACCTTGAATGCTGGTCTCCAGGAGAAGACAGAACAGCAGCTGCAGAGCCGGAAAGCACTCCCAGTCTCTGGGAAACATGCTACTTTACAGAGCACCCTGGGACTCCCGAGACAGCCGAGCGTCAGGCTAAAAAGGAACTCAGGCCTCTGCCGTGGTAGAAACACCCACTAACCTATCATATTCATTCTGTGCCCCTGGTGGGTGGGGCCTGAATGCTATAACAGGAAGTTATTCTTTTTGATTGTCAGAGGTTAAAATTCAGCAACTCACTGCCATCAAGTTGATTCCAACTCATAGTGATGCTGTAGGACAGAGCCTAACGGCCATTGTGGGCTTCTGAGATTATAAATATGTATGGAAGTAGAAAGTTTCATCATTCTCTCATGGAGGGGCCGGTGGTTTCCAACTGCTGACCTCGTGGTTAGTAGTAACCCAAAGTGTAACACACTATGCCATCGTGGAAACTAACGGTAACTTTGACTGAATGCCCATATGTGCTGCTTTCTGAGGAGAGAATGCAGTTTTTGGTTGGGTTCCCAGAGGGGACAGTGGTCAGAAAAATTTAAGGGCCCTGGGGAGGAAACATCAGCTTTTGGTTTCTCAGGCAAATACCCCTATTTAATCCAAGGTCAAGATGCAGCGGGTGCCCTGCCTCACCACGCTAAAGCAAACTCCAAATCATGAGAGAAGCCACCAGATAGGTCTCAGTCCAAACAAAAAAATCTGGAGAAACCAAAAAGTCTTACCATAGTGAATGATGGGGCGAGTGCAGAGTGGAGACCCAAAGCCCATTTGTAGGCCACTAGAGACCCCCTTGCAGAGGGGTCTCGGGGAGG
>NW_022111325.1:8138398-8142784 GCF_000313985.2 Echinops telfairi
AGAGGGAGAGTGGGTTGGAAAGAGGGAACCGATTACAAGGAACTATATGTGACCTCCTCCCTGGGGGATGGACAACAGAAAAGAGGGTGAAGGGAGACGTTGGACAGGGCAAGATATGACAAAATAACAATGTATAAATTATCAAGGGCTCATAAGGGAGCGGGGAGCAGAGTGGGAGGGGAAAAATGAGGCCCTAATGCCGGGGGCTTAAGTGGAGAGGAAATGCTTTGAGAACCAAACCATCAATTGCTCATATGTAGGTTCAGTATATAGCTGAAGAAAATGAAAGCAAGTTCAGGAGAGCCAAAATACAACCCTGAGTCTATCTATCCTACCTGAATTTTGAGAACATCTCAAGTACATATTTGGATCATTGAACACTAAGGACAGAAGTCTTGATAAGCTGTGAGAGGATATCAAGAACATTGTCCATAAATAAAGCAATAGGTCATTAAAAAAGACAGGAAAGAAAGAAAAGATCAAAGTGGATGTCAGAAGATACTCTGAAACTTAATTATAGAGTAGGGAAAGCAAATGGAAGAAAGGATGAAGCTGAGGCTCTGAATAGAAAATTTCTATTGAAATTTTGACAAAGCCAAATATTATAATGAAATGTACAAATACCTAGAATTAGAAAGCCAAAAGAGAATAACACATTCCGTATATCTGAAACTGAAAGAACTGAATTAAAAAATTGAAGAATTAAATTGCAATCCTGAAAGATCCTATAAACAAACTATATGATGATGTAGGAAGCATCAAGAAAAGATGGAAACAATGCAGAGAGTTATTGTACCAAAAAGAACTAGCCCATATTCCACCATTGCAAAAGAACCAATGGTGCTGAAGTAAAAAGTTCAAGCTGTACTGAATACATTTGCCAAAAACAAGGCACCAGGGATTGATTGAGTACCAATTGAAATGTTTCAGGAGGCTAAAGGAGCACTGGAAGCTCTTACTTCTCTATGCCAGGAAATTTGGAAGACAGCGACTTGGCCAACTGACTGGAAGAGAACCATATTTGTGCCCATTCCGAAGAAAGATGATCCAACAGAATGCTCAAATTATAGAACGATATCACTGGTATCACATGAAAGTAAAATTTTGCTGAAGATCCTTCAGCAGTACCCTGATAGGACGTTTCCAGAAATTCAGGCAGAATTCAAAAAAGGACGTGGAACAAGGGGTATCATTGCTGGTGTTAGATGGATTTTAGCTGTAAACAGAGAATAGCAGAAAGATGTATACTTGTGTTTTATTGACTGATGCAAAAACATTTGACAGTGTGGATCATAACAAACTATGGATAACCTTGAGAAGAATGGGAATTCCAGAACATTTCATTGTGCTTAAGGGAAACCTGTACATGGATCAAGACACCATTGTGCAAACAAAACAAGGGGATACTGCATGATTGAAAATCAGGAAAACTGTGCATCGGAGTTGTCTCCCTTCACCATATTTATTCAATCTGTATGCTGAGCAAATCATCAAGCTGGCTTATAGGAAGAGGAAAATGGCATCAGAATTGGAGGAAGATTTGATAACAACCTATGATATGCAGATGATACAACCTTGATTGCTGACTGTGAGGAGGACTTGAAGCACTTCTTGATGAAGAATAAGGATTGCAGCCTTTAGTATGAATTACAACTCAATGTAAAGAAGACCAAAATCCTCACCACTGGCCCCACAGAGAATACTTCTTAGAGTATTAAAAGTAAGGATATTTCTTTGAGGACTAAGGTTCATGTGGTAATTATACAATTTCGTGTCAACTTGAAGATATACAAAAGTCTAGGGGTGGTATTCAACTGTCAATCAGGTCACAGCCTAATGGTGATTCCTTGTGGGAATCATAACCCTCTCAAAAGGAGGGTTCTGGGACCCTCTCTTCTCTCTATGCCTTCACCTTCCTGCTGGTGAGCCACTCTGAGATCCACCACAGCCCTGGAGATGCATCTACCACCATTGGATCCACAAGACTGCTCCCACCATGCAGTGATACTCCTGTATCACTCACACATCATTGCATGTGACTGTGTGAGTCTGAAGAGGGACTTATGGACTTATCAGACTTATGGACTTGTGTTGGACTGGGTTGGGATATTTTGTAGATCCATAATTACTTCTTGTTCTAAAGCTCTTTCTTAAGCATATATTGACTCTGTAGTCAACTCAGCCTAACACAGTGTACCTAACCCAAGCCATGGTATTTTCAATGGACTCATATGTATGTGAAAGTTGGACATTGAATAGGAAGATCAAAGAATTAATGAGTTTGAATTGTGGTGTTTGAGAAGAATATCAAAAGTACCACGGACTGCTAAAAGGACAAATAAATCTGTCTTAGAAGAAGTAAGGCCCACCTGTTCCTTAGAGGCAAGGATGGCAAGACAACGTCTTACTTTGGACATGTTGTCAGGGGAGACCAGTCCTCAGAGAAGGACATCATGCTTGGTAAAGTGGAGGGGCAGCGAAAAACAGGAAGGCCCTCAAGATGGACAGACACAGTGGTTGCAACAATAGGCTTAGGCCTAGGGACAGTAGTGAGGGTGGCGCAAGATTGTATTGTGTTTTTCTGTTGTGCATAGAGTCGCAATAGGTCGAAACTTCCTCAGTGGTACCTAACAAAGGCCACAATAGCTGATGAGAGAAGGACCGAAAGATATTTCAGGCAAAGGAAATAGCCAAGCAAAGCAGAGGACGAGAGGAAGAAAGTGGCTCAAATCTCATCAGGACTGAATTCTAAGGTCTCCTACTTCTTTACTGCCTCAACACCTATAGAATAAATCAGCCAAGAACACAGTAGGTATTGATTGTATTTGTGGAATGAGTGATAAGACAGCAATAACTATCGTTAATGTTCTTATTTACACTTTATCTCATGACCCTGCCATTTGCCATATCCTCCATAGTAGGCTCAGCTTCTTTGAGAACTGAGCCCTGGGGAACAGATTATGTCAGTGGGAGAGAAGTTCTAGTTCAGGGCACTCAGTCGGAAGGAAGATTTAAAGGCACAGGCTCCTGGCAACGTGTGGGAAGAGGAACAGGTAAGGGGGGGTGCAGGAATGTTACAATTTATATAAACTATTTTGAATATTAGTAGATCCTGTTGCAATTAATAAAATAAAAAATTGAAAACATAACATTCAAACAGGTTTTTTCCATGATGGTTTCTATAATCTATCATCTAGGGGTTCAGGGCACTATGAAAAAAATGGGCCCTTATTCCCTAAAATGCTAGAAATGACAACTCTGAATTTTATGTGCATTTTGCAAAGCAAATAACCAGACCTGTTTTATCTACTAAGAAAATTTAAATGTTTACATATTGTTTTTTCTTAAAGTGTGGTACACTTGTACAAATAATCTTGAGTTAGTCTGGGTAGACTAGGGAAACAAATCCATAGAAACTCATATATATGAGAGAGTTTTATATAAAAAGTAACTACATTAAGAAAGCATCCCAACCCAGTCCAGTCCAAAAGTATGACATTAGCCCATATGCCAGACACCGATCTACAAAGTCCTCCTCAAACTCACAAAACACACACAATAAGACCAAATTCAGAAAGAAAGCCAAATCAATGATTGTGTAACCATCTTAGCATTGGTAGGGGTCTCCACATGGCTTCTCCAGCACCCAGGACTGTATCAGGGTAGGTCCATGTGGCTTCTCCCCAGGGATGTCTCACAGGAAGTAAACCTTGCCAGCTGAGGCAAAGACCTAGCGAAGGCAGCCACACACTGGTCTGACCATCAGAGAACAAGAGACCAGACAACATAAAAGGTGAGGCTTACTGAGCCATTTATCTCTCTGCCCTTCAATTAATCCCACATGTGTATATCGCCCAGGTTGGCACAATAAACCTTAACTATCACAATCTGTAATTGGTACTGTGCTTGGCATTGAAAACTGGCACCCATGCCTAGATTTAGTAGGAGCAGTTGGCCTCCCAGTTAGCCATTTCTCCCTGTGATTCTCTAACTCTCCCCCTTTTCTCTCTCTCTAATTTTTTTTGTTTCCGCACTTCAAACTCTGACTCCTCTTGTGTGGTAGTTAAGTTTCATGTCAACTTGGCTGGACCAGGAACACCAGTATTTTGGTAGCTGACATCTAGTAATCCCTGCCCATCCACCCCCATGATGTTGCTTAACACAATGCAATTAATTCCATAATGCTATGTACAACTACTCTTACAATTAGTTATAAGAGTATTAAAATGGTCTAGGGGCTGGTCCCAGCCCCAAATACTAAGTGGATGCCTGTCCCTCCCCTGAGAAGAATGTATCTCAAAGGATGGCACTGAATCTGCAGCTTCAGGAGAAGGATATATCTGACCAGAGCACACAGGAACAGATGACGGGGGAGGAGGAGAGACT
>NW_022111325.1:8144290-8171370 GCF_000313985.2 Echinops telfairi
GAGGGAGGGGAATAAATGAGGAGCTGATGCCAGGGGCTTAAGTGGAGAACAAATGTTTTGAGAATGATGAGGGCAATGAATGTACAAATGTGCTTTACACAATTGATGTATATATGGATTGTGATAAGAGTTGTATGAGCCCTTAATAAAATGATTAAAAAAACCTGAAGATATTGGAGATGTGATGTGAAGGATGTGCACTTTTTATTTATGGGTACTTCTGTAATTGTATAATTTGAAATTTTTCATAATTTATAAAAATACAAAATTTTCATTACTCTTTTTTAAATTATATTTTTATAACACTGAATACTTGGTTATTGCTTTGGTGAAACAAGGAGACATCACTAATAGTATGTCTCAGAAGTGGAATTGAAATGAGTAAAACTTTGAGAGAATTTTTCTTGGATTCCCTGATGTTAACACATCAGCCACTTCGACTCAAATGCCTTGTGTAGATAAAGTAAAAATTAACTTTTTGTCCTCATGTTTTCTTCTCCTTCTTTCAACCACAGGACTTGAGAGGAACGGAGTTCCCTGAATCAAAAGTGTTGGGCAGCAGAAAAAGACAATCTGGACCTTCCAATGACAATATTCAAACGGCGTCACTCAACCCATGATTCCCCTTTTAGTTTGTGAAGACTAAACTATAGTTTTTGTTTCATTTCATCAAAACTAAAGCTGGCTCACGAAATGTTAACACACTGTGAAATGTCAACTTTCTGTGTAAACCAGTATTTCTCAAATTTAGTACTATTGATACTTTGGACTTGATAGTCTGTAATTATTATTTGGAAGAGGATGATATCCTATTGTGTTAGTCTGGGTAGATGAGCAAAACAAATTCATAGGCACTCATATGTGTATAAGAAAGAGCTTTATATACAAGAGCAATTGAATAGTGAGAAAACATCCCAGCCCTGTCCCCTTCAAGTGCATAAGTCCAATATGAGCCCATATGTCTGATACCAATCTATAAAGCCCTCTTCAGACTCATGAAACACATGCAATGATGCTGAATGCAGGACAATCACAGGCCAGTGGGTGGGAAGTCTTGTGGGTCCAGTGATGGTAGAGGCATTGTAGGAACTGGGAGCACTTACCCCAACAATGAAAGGAGATCAGACACATAGCTGCAATAACAAAAGAGGTTTTATTTGTACTAGCTTAAGCCAGGGTTCAAATCCTCAGGTACTCAACCACGCGCACTGTCTTGGACAAGAGCCCCGAACAAAGAGAATGCTGCCGTTTATATACACAGGGTTTACGTAGCCATGGCGTCCCCAGCCCGCCCCTCCCGCTTTCTACTGATTGGCTTCTTTGTGGTGGGTTGGCAGTTTGGTCCTTTGTGTTGCTCCCGCACTGGCTATGTTGTCTTCTCATTGACGGTTTGGCCCGCTGTGTCGTTCCGGGTTGGCAAGCCTCAGTCCCTGGGATTTTCCAGCTCTGTACTGTACACAGAACAAGATGAAACCAAGGCCTATCCAAAGTTGCGGAGCCTGCCATGGAGGCGATTTGGCTTTACAATCCCCCCTATTTTTGTTTCTATGAGCATTCTTGCTCATAGCAACGAACCTGCATCTCTATGGAATCCTGGAACGGATTCTGGTTAAGTTCGTTGTACTGTTGTTGAAGGATTATTAATTGGACTGTGCTTATGCGCTCATGCACAAAGGTGACCAGTTTGTTTGTTTTTTTATCTTAGTCTCAATGTCAAACCACAGAAGCAAACAGCAGATACTGACACCTGGGTTATGATATTTTAGCCGTTTCAAGGCTGAATCTTAATGGCCTTCAACATTTCCCCTTTTTTTATTTACTGAAGACATCTTTCCTCAAAATGTCGGCAGATGACTTTGCCTGTCTTAGGTTGTCGAGTCCTGAAATCGTCCTTACCCGTCATCAGTCACAGTCTTCCAGGCGACTGTGACCTGTCTTGGGTTGGGAGACCCCGACTCGATCTTACCCGTCTTTGACTATCCAACCTCTGCCTTATACCCCCGTTTGGGGAGGGGGCGGAGTACACAGGTGTACTTCATGTAGCTTTGTTTCTAAGGCCATTCATTTAACCATAATCTTAATAATTAATAGAATAACACTACCAATGGTTAAAGATAATAAAGCTTTTGCTTGTTCCAAAGGGTTAATAGAAGACAGTCTTTTAGCAATTCCCTGAAAAATTTCATTACTAGGAAGTTTGGGTAATTTTCTACTGAAAGTATCACCAATTTGATATTCCAATAAATGAAATTTTAAAGATACATTTTTATGTCTAAATAATAAATTTCTAATTTTCCCCCCCCAATCCTTACTAATGTTATACGGAACAGGAGTAATACAAAAATAAGAGGTGTTCAAATTACATTGAAGCATAACTCAAGTAGCTAACACAGATATCTGATTTTTCATCCACAACACTGTTTGTTGTAAGTTGGCAATATCTTCAGCTGTTTGAACATCAATGTTATGTTGTTGTTGCTACAACAGATGAGAATTTTTATGCCATCCTTGAACAAAGTGTGCTGTTTGCATTTCTTGCTGCAAAGCAACTCCCGCCACAGCTGCAGTAGATGCTACAGCTACAAGTCCAATCACTGTGGCTATTATCAGTCCAATCATTCTCTTCATTTGATGGGTCAATTCATCAAGGCATTGTAGATCTGAATTACTCCCGCAGATTCGCTCTAGGGTCGAGTCAAATTGACAGGTAACCAAATCTCAGGATGTGCTTTAACAAGATACAAACTGTCTCGGGCTTGGTTAAAAGGTTTTTTTACCAGGTAAAATTTACATAATGTTGCAAAGTACAATTTAAAAGAACAAGTCAAAAGCCCTGTACTTGCTACTCCCACCTTGGAGCACTGGGTTGAAGTTTGGTCCCTCTTTTCCTGTGGAGATATAAACAATACCCTCCCCTTGGGTGGGTTAGTGCCCTGTGCCCCCGCTACCCATTGCTTCCTTATTTTCATCATTTTTTTTGTTTGTTTTTTTGAATTTCAAGTAATATTTTCTGATAAGATAACATAAGGAATTTTCACACAAGCTGGAATATACTGGGTAGCATTATTATGAAGATTTACACTAATAGGTGCAACAGTATTAGAAATATTGATAGACATATTGCCAATCCAGGTTTTAATTGGCTCCTCAGATGCTAATAATTTCCATAAATGACCTTGAGAGTTTGTGTCTCCCAACAAATGTGGCATAGGAGGGGTTAATCCTCCGTCATGCCAAATAACAGTTTCATTGCCAGTTTCTTTCAAAGAACCATTACGTATGTGCCATCTTAAAGGTATTTTAGAAAATTTATTAATTAAAGTCTCCATGAGGGCTCCAATCCGCTATCTTACAGTCTGTATGATTTAACAAAATCTTAGGCCGTTCTCCTCGACAACAAGTCCATACCAATTATTACATTCCGGGATCTACATTAAGGCGTGGGCAAATAGATAACAGGGTAGAAGTAGTCTCTGAGATATTACTGACCTTCCCCCTAAAGCCTCTTGCAGATATAAGAACCATAGTTGCTGCAAAAGAAGAATGATTATACCTCACTCCCTAAACCTCGTGACTAAGATAAACAATGAGAGCCATATCCTGGAAAATAGGGAATCCCCTCACCCCCAAGCTATAATTATTAATATGCCTGCCTTCTTCTTCAACAAAAGGAAAAGGGAACATTGTAAAACTCTTGCAGAAACTTCTGAGTGCGGGACTTCTTAGCCATCTTTCCATTTCAGAAGTTGGGTTGGCAACCATTCAGCTCTGAAATCTGTGGAAATAAGAGCAAACCCTCCACCCCATTGTAAAATCTCTCCTTCTTTGATTCTATAAAATATTGGTTCAGGAGGGGAACACTTTCTTTTAGGCTTAGGAAATTGAGATAGGGTTGCAGAGTCCTCCAGTGCCTGTGACTGATTTTAGGAGATAGAGTGCTTTCCACCAATCATAGCACCAGCTATAGCCCCTGCAAACAACCCAGCTTGTTATGCAGCTCCGCAGATCCCTGCACACGCTCTGATATGAGAAAAGCTATTATTCCTGGATCGGGAGGCTGCTTGTCTTTCTCCTCCCCATGTTTTGGCTGTGAGAAAGTGAAAGTAGCTCCGGGCAATGGAGCAGCTAAAGGGCTGTTAGCAGAATGATATTTAAGCATTTGTTTTAGCAATTCTATAAGCTCTTGAACATCATTTCCTTCTTCCATATCATCTGATTCTTTTTTGCTAATTTTGGACCTAATTTCTCCTTAGCTACTTCTGCATACTTCTTTTTCTCCCTTTGGATTTCATTCTGTCTCCTATCTTTATCACTTTCTTCAGCTTTTTCTGAGTTTGTCTTTAATAACTGTAAAGCTTGAGTAATAGCACTACACAAAGACCATAGCTTTTTTTTTTACCATAGCTTTAAATTCATAGTCTGCCTCTGTTGATGAGCAGTGCGTAATGTTTTTACTACTTGTTGCCATGCTCGCGAATTTAATTTAACTTTTTCTTGACTGTAAAACCAATAGCAATGTTGTCGTACATGCTCAAATAATATTTTCAATAATTTATCTTTAACCTCCACCCCTGTAGAATGGAGAAGTCCTTTGATCAACTTTTGGTATTTGCGTTTCATGGATGGGGAATTTTCCTTTTTTTTTTCTCCACCCCTCCACCAAAAGTCCCTCTAGTAATTACAGAGGCTCTTCCTTCTGGTTTTTCCTGCTTCACACAGGTTAATTTATTAACTCTAAAAGTTCCTCTTGCCTAGGATCCAAGCTATCCCTAATTAAATTTTATAGGCTAAACGTAGCTATGGGACCTTGCTAGGTCCATCACCTGAATAGTGATCTTTCAGTCGTTCCCCTGCTTTCAGCCAAGTTTCAATCACAGTTCCGTCTTCAGGAAACCAAGGACATACTTTAACTACATAATCTAAAAGCTTTTCTAATCTTTGGTAGCTTACTTTAACTCCTTTAGCTTTTAATATATTTTGAAGCATATGTACAAAATTCTGTCTGCTATTTTCTTGCCCAATTTTTTTTCTTCCAATTGTTACTCACCGCACCACCAATTTATTTTAGTAGAGGGGTAGGGTGTTCAGGAATTACCATGAAAGCATGGCTTACCTGGCCTGTCCCAAGATCCAGCTTATGCCGGGTTGTCCATTGATAAGGTTTTGTTCCAGTTGCTCCTTGCACCCAACTGGTTTTAGCGGCTAGTTTGCCAGCAGGGTTTGTGATTACTGAGTGCTCTGCTTTGGTATTTGCCAGGAAATTTACTGGGCTCCCCTTCACGAGCAAGGTTACCCTGGGTTCGGGGAGGGGAACCAAACCCCGAATTTTCTAGTCACTGTTCTCCTGCCTAACTAACAAAACTTGCTTAGCCTTTTTATCTTCCCCTCCTGGGATCTTGTTATACTTCCTCTCAAAAGAGGCCTTCTTCTTTTCCTCACATTCTCTAGCCCAATGTCCCTTTTTCTTGCAATATGCGCACTGATCTCTATCTAGTCTCCCCCTGCGGGACCGCCCCTGTTCCTTCTTCCAGACATCCCTTCTCTGTCGTGCACTTTCCGTGGCTGCTAACAAGATACGGGCCATCCTTCTACTAGCCTTCATGGTTTCCCCGGCCTGGAACTTTCTATTTTCCATTCTAATTTTTTCGTGCCATTCTTCCAGAGTTTCCCTGTTCTTAAACACTTTCTCGGCTATTTCAATTAAATCTTGCAACGTCTTCTCACCTAGTCTGTCTATCTTCTGTACCTTCTTTCTAATGCCTGATTTACAAAAGCCATCATCACGGCAGCCTTACTTTCCTCTGAGGTAGGGTCCATGGGAATGTATAACCTGAAGCCTTCCATAATTCTCTCTAAGTAGGCAGCCAGGCTCTCTTCTGGGGCCTGCCTGACATCACCTACCTTGGCCAGATTAGTCGGCTTGCAGGCCGCTGCTCGGAGACTGGCCATGAGAGTCTGGCGGTAGACCTGGAGACACTCCCTACCTTCAGCCTTGTTGAAATCCCAATTTGGGCGCTCCAACGGGAACTCTCTGTCTATCACTCCAGGGTTGGTGGTTGGGCGGCTGTCGTTTCCTGGCACCAGCTTGCGGGCTTCTCCTTCTATTTTGTCCTGCTCCTTTGTCATGAAAAGCTGCTGGCAGTCATCCCAAGTCGGCTGATGCGTGAACAAAACAGAATCTAACAAATGTAGTAATCTCTAGGATTGTCAGAAACAATTGAATTCTGGGCCTTCCAATGATAAAGGTCACTGGTGGAAAATGGCCAATACTGATAGGTGGCTCCCTGTTCTCCCAGGGAGGGCCCATGGCTCGGATGGTCAGGGCCACTACAAGTCCTGGATCGGGGGACTTATTTGCGTGTTTTCGGGTCCAGAATGCCAGCCCTTCTCCAGGACGATCTGACACCGATGGGGCTGCAGACAAAGCATGAGGATTACACGGTGGGGGAGGGGAAGGTGTCAGGTTCCAACCTAAATCAAGGAGATCAAGAGGGTGGTTTGAGCCGGAAAGAACCGGTCCAGGGTCTTTAGAGGGGGCCTGCTGGGCGGGATCTGGATCTGGTCCTCGTTTTTTCTTTTGGATAAGAAAAACCTACGCATTATTAGAAGGAAGAAGTTTCTGTAACCAGGGAGGGGGATTCTGAACCAGGTCCTGCCACACAGTTATATAGGGAATCTGATCCGGGTGACCATGAGGTCTTTTATTGAAGACAATATCTTTCACCTTTTGGGTAATAGTTAAGTCAAAAGTGCCTTCCTGGGGCCATTCTACCCCGAAGGAAGGCCACTCTGATTCACAGAAAGTTACAAATTTTCCTTTCTTAACATCAACAGAGAGGTTAAATGCCCTATCTTTCACTTCCCTGAAGTGTCCTGTGAAGAGAGAAAGGGGAGTAGTTTGTGCCCGCCCCATTTTACCGGAAAGGAACACAAAAAAACAAGGACCAGACAAGTGCAACACAAAAAGCAGTTACAAATAGAAGATGTCGTAAAAGACCACAAGGCTCCTGACCTGATTGCCAGCCTTACGGCCAACTCGGCCTCTCTTCCAAACACACCCAGTGTGTCTGCTTCCAAGACCTACCCGGGGAATCAGGAGGACGTCTCCTTTCTGCTCCCGACCGGGGACCCCCATGGTGCGTCCACCTAAGTCCTCTACCAATCACTCTCTTAGGGCCTGATACCTGCACCGTACGGATTACAAAAGACCCCTCTCCTTGGTCCCAGATCTCAGTTCTACTCCGGGGTATTGCCCAAATCCCGGACGAGCCCCCCAAATGTAGGGACTGGGAGCACTCACCCCAACAGTGGAAGGAGATCAGACACAAGGCTGCAATAACAAGAGAGGCTTTATTTGTACTAGCTTAAGCCAGGGCTCAAGTCCTCAGGTACTCAACCATGTGCACTGTCTTGGACAAGAGCCAAACAAAGAGAACACTGCCATTTATATACACAGGGTTTGCCAGGCATCCCAGCCCGCCCCTCCCGCTTTCTGCTGATTGGCTTGTTTGTGGTGGGTTGGCAGTTTGGTCCTTTGTGCTGTTTCTGTGCTGGCTATGTCATCTTCTCATTGGTGGTTTGGCCCGCTGTGTTGTTCCCAGGTTGGATAGCCTCAGTCCCCGGGATTTTCCGGCTCTGTACTGTACACAGAACAAGATGAAACCAAGGCCTGCCCGAGGTGGCAGAGCCTGCCATGGAGGCAATTTGGTTTTACAGCATCTCAGCTCTGGCAGGGTCTCCACATGGCTCCTCCAGTTCCCAGGTCATGGGGTCTATTAGCATAGTGCTATGTGTCTTGTCAGCAGAGTATCTCTCAGGGAGTGAGCAGAGGGAGAGTCTCCCAGGGAGTGAGCCAAGAGAGGGTGTGTCTCCTGCCTCCCAGGGAAAAATACAGGAATTCCCAAAATTCTCAGGAGAAGGCCATGCCCACAGAGACCTCATTGTCTATGACCTGATTGACAGACTAGACTCCACCCCTGTTGGGGTAGACCAGCCCCTAACTCATCATCACAGTTCCGAATAGGTGCAATTGTACAGAGATAATAAGTAAAGATTGTAGTAAAGTTATAGAGAGCATGAGAGACAGAAGAGTGATTGAAATGGAGTCAGACACATCTCATGGTAGCATGCTCACCTCAGCCTCACTTGGTGGTCCACATGGAGAGAGAGAGACTGGAGGGCAGGAGAGAGGGGGAGGAGAAGGAGAACAAGGGGAAAGGGAACAGGGGAGCAAGGACAGGGAGAGGAAGGGAGCCAACCAAAGGCCTAGGGGAATCTTTATTGCTAACCCAGGCCTATATACCTTTGGGGGGCAATGGAAGCCCCCTAATTACAGGTAAAGACATATGTCACGAGAAGGGGTTGTACTATAGGTAATATAGCAACAAGAGGGGGACAATCTAGGGATATACACACAATAGGAAGGGGAGGGATTGGGGGCACACATGTGACAAGAAGGCAGATCCTGGATTCAGGATTGCTGCCTAACTTTGAATGTCACTGAGCAGGTTTGACCTGTTCTCTGGCTCTCCATGGAAACCATTATCAGTAGGGTGTAAACTCCATCTACTGGGATCAGACTGATGGCCACGAGCCTTTAGGGAGAAGTATCCCATTGCCCTTAACAGCAGGGAGCAGGCCCTACCTGTGGGGGCCCAGACAGTCATCTGGCAACTGATTGCCTTCAGGGAGGATGTTTCTATGCATCTGACCTCCCACCATATGCTGCCAAATAGCCTCTAATGTTTGGCATATTTTGGGTGGAGACAAAGCTGGGGAAAAGTCTCTTTATAATCCTACACACCCCTTCACTCTTAATCCTCTCAAGTCACACATTGACACCAGATTATGTAACTACCACACAAGTATTCCATTTTGTGTCATATGAACCATAGTTTGTTTAGTCATTTTCTCACTGACTAGCATTTGTGCTATATTCATCCTTTTGCTATTGTGAATAGTGCCGTGATGAACGTGGGTGTGCACATATCTATCCATGCCATGGGTCTTATTTCTTTAGGATCTACAGTGAACCCTCGCCACTTCGCGCTTCGACTTCCACGGCTTCACTCTATCGCGGTTTTGCGTAACAGCGCATGCTCTGTCATTACTGCCACTGATTGGCTCATACTGTACACGCTTGATGCCATAAATAATATAATAAATAATAAATGATCATTGTAACGTCCAAAATGTTTTACTGTTTTTTCCCTTTTTCGTTTAATAAATTGGGTAATACGAGTGTAATGGTGACTAAAGGGTGTTTTTTCATGTCCTCCATGCTCTAACTACGAAAATATTTGATTTACAAATAAGGAATCCTACTTCGCGGATTTTCATTTATCACGGTAGGGCCTAGAGCCGAGTAACCGCGATAAACGAGGGTTCACTGTACACCAATTAGAGGGGTTGCTAGGTCATATGGTATCTCTCTTTACAATTTTTTCTTCAGATAGCACCATACCCTTTTCCATTTTCAGTGGTTGCACCAGTTTACAGCTCCACTAGTAGTGCATAAGACTTCCAGTCTCTCCACATCAATGCCAGTACTTGTTGCTTTCTATGTTTTTGAACTTTTGTATCCGTCTTTGGGTGAGATGATATTGCATTGTAATTTTGATGTGCAGTTCTCTCATGGCTAATGAGTGAGAGCTTTCTTCATATATTTGTTGGTCGCCTGATTTTCTTCTTTGAAAAAGTGTCTCTTCATGTTCTCTGTCCATTTTAAGATTAGACTATTTTTCTTTTTCACGTTGAGATGTTGGAAGTTTTCTAAACGTTTAGAGATCTGGTCCTTTTCTGAATTGTCATAGCAATTCTCTCCTCCACCTCACCTCAGGGTGCGGGCTCTTTTTCACTCTTTTGGGGAAACCTTCTGGTGCACATAAATGTCTAACTTTCAGAAGATCCCATTCATCTAGTTTGCTTTCTGCTGTTTGTGTACTTTCAGTTATGTTTGATACTCTGTTAGATCCACCTAATTGCGACGTATTAGGGCCGCCTAATTTTTCCCCTATTGTACTCCATTGATGATCTTTATAGCTTCAGCTTTTACATTTAGATCTATGATCTATCATGAGATTACTTTTGTATTTGGTATGATAGATGGATCCAATTCCTTTCTTTGGAATGGGCCTAAATATGAATCCCTTCCAGCTGGTTGCTGAGGTAACAAATTTCTAAATTTCTTGACATGGATAAGTGAGCACCTCTTGTGCTGCATCATTTAAAAAAAAATTTCAATGACCATGCCATCAATTTCTGGAGCCTTTTTGGGTGGTTGGTGGGGGGAGGGGCGGCAATGGCATTGTGGGCTTCTTATTTCGGTGCCATTAGTTCTTCATTATATGAAAACTTCTGAAATGATTCAACACCAATTATTTTTGTATAGTGAATCTGTGTCGTGTTTCCATCTTCTTTTGATGCTGCCTGCATGGTTCAATATTTTGCCTATAGAATCTTTCAACGTCGCAATGTGAGGCCTTTTCTTTAGTTCTTTCAACCTGAAGAATACTGAGCATGTTCTTCACTTCTGGTTTCCTTGTGGGGGATGGCCAGCCCCCCACAACTAATTCCAGGCTCAATAGGTGCAATTGTACAGTTCAGATACATATAAAGATTATAATAAAGTCATAGAGAATGAGAGAGATAGGACAGAGAGTCAAATAAATAAGTCAGACACATTTCGTGGTAACATGCTCACCTCCTGGATGGCCCTGATTTCACTAGTCAGGTCCCCGCACAGTGTCCACCAAGGTGAGGTGGGACGGAGACCTCTGTTTATTGCTAACCAAGGTTTATAACTACTTAGGGGGATGTGATTACAGATAACCACATGTCACAGGAAGGGGCACTACAATAGGCATAAGTGTGATAGGAAGGGGATGAGCTAAGGTATACATGTGACATGAGGGGTGGACCCTAGACTCAATACGGCAGCCTAACCTTGGTCACCCTTGAGTGGGCTAGACTTCCCTGAGCACTCCTTCAGGGAAACAATTTACTACTATCCTTATCAGAAGGGAGTAGGCCCTACTTGTTCTGGGATAAACAGTGATGTCAGCTTGCTCTGGATGGCTGATAACCCTTACGGAGAATAACCCCTGCCCTACTTCTGTTGACCTCCAAGTGTATAGTCATTCATCATGTGTAGCAAGCAGCTAAGTTTGGCATATATTTGGGGGAGACAACTTGGGAGGAATCTTTCTGTTTCCCACAGTTTCCTAATTCTTTGCATATTTGATATAATACTTTTAATACTGTACTTTGTATTTTGGAGTTAATCTTTGAAATCTGTTCAATTCTTTTACTTCATCATTTCTTCCATCCACATTCACTCCTCTAGAGTCAAGAGCAAGTTTCAGAGGCCCTTTTGAGATCGGTTTTATTCTTTTTTTTAAGGTTTTTTTTTTTTAAACTAAGAGATCATTTTATTGGATATTCTGACAGTTCATTTTTTAAAATCATTTTACTGGGACTCATACAACTCTTATCACAATCCATACATACATCCGTTGTGTCAAGCTTATTTGCACATTTGTTGCCATCATCATTTTCAAAACATTTTCTTTCTACTTAAGCCCTTGGTATCAGCTTCTCATTTTTTCACCTCCCTCCTGCTTGAATCCTTGATAAGTTATCAAATATTTTTTCATGTCTTACACTGACCACTGTCTCCCTTCACCCACTTTTCTGTTGTTCATCCCCCTGGGAAGGGGTTACATGTAGATCATCTCCCCCAACCTTCCCCTTACCCTCCTGGTATGGCTACTCTCAATATTGGTCCTGAGGGGTTTATCTGTCCTGGATTCCCTGTTTTTCCAGCTCTTATCTGTACCTGTGTATATGCTCTGGTCTAGCTGGATTTGTAAGGTAGAATTGGGGTCATGGTGGGGAGGAAGCATTACAAAACTAAAGGAAAGTTGTATGTTTCATCGGTGCTATACTGGACTCTGACTGAGTCGTCTCGTCCATACAACCCTTCTGTAAAGGGATGTCCAGTTCCCTACAGATGGGCTTTGGGTCTCCACTCCACACTCCCCCTCATTCACAATGATATGATTTATTTGTTCTGGGTCTTTGATGCCTGACACCTGATACCATCGACACCTCACGATCACACAGGTTGCTGTGCTTCTTCCATGTGGCCTTTGTTGCTTCTCAGCTAGATGGCAACTTATTTATCCACAAGTCTTTAAGACCCCAGATGCTATATCTTTTGATAGCTTGGCACCATCAGTTTTCTTCACCACATTTGCTTATGCACCCATTTTGTTTTCAGCAATCATATTGGGAAGGTGAGCATCGTGGAATGCCAGTTTAAATAGAACACAGTGTTCTTGCGTTGAGGGAGTACTTGAGTAGAGGCCCAATGTCCATCTGCTACCTTAATGCTAACCCAATAAATATATGTACATAGATCTATTTCCCCATCGTCATATATAAATATATTTACATATGTACATGCCTGTATTTAGACCTCTATAAATGCCCTTTTCTTCCTAGCTCTTTCCTCTATTTCCTTTTACTTTCCTTTTGCCTCGCTATCATGCTCAGCCTTCATTTGGGTTTCAGTAATTCCTCTTGGTTACATTGCCCATGATCAAGCCCTACCAGGCCTCCTACACCCTCCTTGCCATCGATTTTAGATCACTTGTTGTTCCTTTGTCCCTGGGTTTGTTAACCCCCACTTCCTTTCCCCCATCCCCCTCTCCTATGACCCCCAGAACCGTCAGTCATGTTGTTTTCTCCTCCAAATTGTTTATCCTGCCTATCTTATCTAGATAGACATGCAGAGATAATAATATGCAGAAAAGCAAGACAGAGCAAAACAAAGCAACAAAAGAAAACAAAGCAAAACAACAAAAACCAAGGACCAAAAAAAAGCCTATAAATAGTTCAAGGGCTTGGTGGGCCAGGATGTGCTCGACTCTTCCCCCTTCATTTGCTCCTGTGTGCTCTCATCGGACATGTCCCTCTCCCTGAGCTGCAGCTTCAGTGCTGTCCTCTGAAGTTAATTCTTCTGTGGGGAGTGGTGGCTGTCCATGTATTTGGGGTTGGGGCCGGCCCCTCAGACCTCTCTACTGGTTCCCTGCTTCATGCTAGTATGTTGCATTCACATCTTGGAGCACCAGGTTGAAGTCTGGTCCCTCTTTCCCTGTGGAGATATAAACAATAACTCCCCTTGGGTGGGTTAGCTCCCTGTTCCCCTGCTACCCATGTCTTTTTCCCGTCTCCTATTTACTTGCCTACTATATATATCCCCAGATTTGGTCTGGCCCTTGCCACACTACCTGGACCTCATCCCAGGAATGTGTGTATATAATAGCTTTTTCTCTATGCCCTTTTTGCATTTTTAACCCTATAACACCAAGCGCGACGGTTTTTGTAACATTTAATTAAATCGTATCTGGTACCGAAATTATAAAGCTTTTGGAGCCAGTGAAGATGTCAATGAAATCATCGCATTTTACTAGTACAAATGCATACCGCTAGTCATGCATTTTAGTGGCAAAATGCTTGAATAATGGCACATGTTTTGACCGATTGTGCATTTGAGGTTAAGTGGTCATTTGCATTCAGTGCATTTTATGATACTTTTCAATCTAGTGAAGTTTTAGTGTTGATGTTTTTTGTATATGTTCATAAAACTGTAGTTTTTATGTTAAAGGTATAATACTCATAAAAATATTATATTTATTATATATTTCCGCTTTTTCTAAGTATAACAAATTCATTACATTCGTCTTTTGAATCGACAGTGACAAAAATTACCACAGCATGGTTTGGGAGTTGCTTTATGGAAAACGGCGAATTTATGACCTAGATAGAAGCAGTACAGACTCAGACAAGGAATTACATGCTAATATGGATGAAATTGGTAAATAAAATGTGTATTATATTTAAAATTTTTGATTTTATAGTATAACATTTTAATTATATTGCTATTCAAACTATTTTGATAACAATATTTATTTTTTCCCATGATAGGAAGTGAATATACGCCCAATTATCCTGATTTGGATGAATTAGAAGACCTTGTAGTTAGTAATGATAATACTAGTGAAGATGAGTTAGAAACTTCAGTTGTTGAAGTTGAAGAATCAATTCCAATAACTACAAGTTCAAAGCCATCTACATCAAGAAGTCAAAGAATTCCTCTTTGTCGGCACATTTCTGGAGACGGTACAGCTAGACCTATGCCTGAAGGTTAGGACAAATAAATTCTTCCGGGGTAGTAAAATGTCCCGTTGAATATTTTAGACATTTTTTCTCAAAGGATATCATTACGTATATTGTAAACCAATCAAATCTCTATGCAATCCAGCAAAATCCCAATAAACCTCTTGCACTGAGGAGCCAGGAACTTGAGCAATTTTTGGGTACACTGCTTGCTATGTTGATGGTGAAGCTCTCAAATTCACATTTATATTGGAAGAGCAAACTAAACTGTCCTATTGTATCAGAAGTGATGTGCAGAGATAGATGGGAAGATATAAAGTCCAAGATTCACTTCAATGTTAATTCCCAAATTCCCAAAGTCTGCAAGAGTTCAAAATGAGCCTCGCCAAAGCTCTTCTTCTTGAAGGAAAGAGTAATAGAGCAACAAAAAGAGACAGACCTTCTACTACCTTTACTGATGCTGAGTTTACAAACAGAAAGAGAAGCAGTCCTGCCACCAAAAGTATCCCTGGAAGAGACACCCGTTTGGATGGTCTTCACCATTACCCTGCGGTCACAAACAGAGGAAGATGCAAAAATGTAAATTGCAAGAGTGCACCAGTATTTTTCTGCAGCAAATGCAAAGTTCATCTTTGTATCACAAAAGAAAAAAATTATTTTGTTCAATTTCACATTAACTAAAATTATAAACAAATACATTTTATGTTATAGTTTATAAATAAAAGAAGTTTTCAGTTTGTTTTTTTATTTGATAATAAAATAAGATGAAAAATAATATATATATGAAGGTGTATTTTTTATTCTTGTATTATAAACCCATGGATGAATGTGACAATTTGGTAACATTGCAAATTTTATATTTTTAAATATATTTTGGTTGTTATATACGTTGATAACTATGAAAGTAAAGAATAAAAACAAACAAAAAAATTTTTTTCCTGAAATTAAAAATTCAGGCATTATAGGGTTAAGCTTCCCTTAGCAGACTCATATTGCACATGTCCTTTTGTGCTTGGCTTACTTTGCTTAGCATAATTTCCTCCAATTCTTCCCATGTGGTGATGTGCCTCATGTGTTCATCACTGCTTTTTAGGGCTGTGTAGTACTCCATTATATGTATGTACCACAGTTTTTTAATCCATTCATCTGTTGATGGAAATTTGGGTAGTTTCCTTTGGGTAGTTTCCAACTCCTTGCAATTGTGAACTGTGCTGTGATGAACATTGGAGCACAGATATCTGGCCATAGTTTGTTTCTTGCCTCTTCTGGGTATATGCCCAGTAGAGGGATTGCTGGGTCATATGGTAACTCGATTACCATCTGTTTTAGATATCTCCAAATCAATTTCCATAGTGGCTGAACATACCTACAGTTCCACCAGTAGTGGATGAGAGTTCCTGTCTCCCCACAGCCCCTCCAATACTTGTTGCTTTCTGATTTTTTGAATTGAGTTATATTTGCGGGGGATAGGTGATATCTCATAATTGTTTTTGTTTGGGCCGGGTCCGAATGGGGCAGCCTCCACCTCCTCACTGGCTCCTCAGGAAGATGAAACCTCAAAGGCTCCGTTCCCAGACTCTCAGGAGGATGGATGACCTATTGAACTATGCAACTCCTGCCCCAGCACTCCTAAGAGCTTATCTCTCCAGGCCAGGTTTGTGTAGCCCCTTCCCCAGCACCCCAGGAAGCAATTTATCTTCCCAGGCTGGTTAGTAGAGCCCCCTTCCCAGCACTCCAGAGAGCAGGTTTGCAAACAAGAAGATGAATTTCCATGGGTCACATCCTGACTCAAGGCCCTGCAGCTACAAGCAATGAAAACTCTCCCTTCCTTCTTTCAACATTGAGATAGTTTATTGTGCCAGCCTGGCCAATAAACACAAGTGGGATTAACTAAAGGGCAGAGAGATAAATGGCTTGGTGAGTCTTACCTTTCTTGTCATTCTTTCTTTGATCATCGGACCAGTGTGCGGCTGCCTTGCTTGTTCTATGCCTCAATTTAAAGGCTATACTACCTGTGGGACGCCTAGCCTGTGGACTGTGTTGCTGTAAGTTGAGGTCCCTTTAAGACATCTCTGGAGCTGGGGACTGCTGGTTGGTGACCTGGCTAACAGTTGGTGACCTGCCTTGTGATTGGTTGCTGTGCTGAGATAGCCTAGCTCTCTCTATAAATAGAGGAAGATCTGGCAGCAGACTAGACCTGAAGGACTGCTAGTCTCACACAACTCTCTCTCACGGGAGTGAGTTGCACTGAGCCATTTGTAGTGCTTTATAATTTAACCATTCATTCCTTGTAATATATATATATATATATATATATATAATACAATATATATATGATTTAACAGTTCATTTCTTGTTATATATCTAATTATCTTTATAAATAAATATATTAAACTATCAGCAATTTGGTTTTATCTCTCTAGAGAACCCTGTCTAAAACAAACATATACCCTATTTCCCCGAAAATAGGACTTACTTACAGTTTTGCCTCTCACTGAAATATAAGGCATATTCCCAAAAATAAGGCCCCCCTGAAGTTACCGTAACTCTGGACTCTGGACTGTAGCGGCTGGCGCAGCTCACTGTTGGCCGCAGTGCAGCCAGAGCAGACAGGAAGTACGAGGTCTCGTTTAATAAAACAATAAACAATAAATATTCTTGTTCATGGAACATATTCCATATTCTTCTTCATGGAAAAATAAGACATCCCCTAAAATAAGACCTAGTGCATTTTTGGTAGCAAAAATTAATGTAAGACACTGTCTTATTTTCAGGGAAACAGGGTACTTCCTTAGCTCAAGCCCTATATATCTCCCACCACCTCTCCGACAAGCTGCGATTTCCCTGACCTAACTCGTTGGGTCTCAGAACCACCCAGGAGCTCAAGATGATCCCGTTGCTTTCTCTGCTCTCCCTTCCCTCCCCAGAGCGCTTTCCCTGCCCTAATACAGCCGTTCTTAGCCTCACATTCTTTGTCTCAATCCTATCTCTGTTCAGTGTCTCAGTGTTGACGTCTCATCATGATGTCCGAAACCCGGGAGGAGTAAGAGGTGTTTTGACGCACCCCCACCCTCCCTTGGGTGAGCGCAGCGCCCTTCTTCTGACAGTACCTGACTAAATTTTGTTTCTGCTGTTTCAGCCACTGCCCCTTGCTGCTTGGTTCTTTAGGGGCTTTGTTCATTCATTTCATTTCTGAACCGTGGGCCCACGGCAGAGCCACATCTAAAGGACAGCACTTGGGGACACCTGATTCTCTCTGCTCCTTTTCTGGGGGAGCTGGGAAACCTTCCCCTTCCCCCATTCCAGAGGCCCAGTTGGATACTCGGGACACTAATGGTCTAGCTCCATCTCCTCCAAGAACCCTGCAGCATGGGAAACAAAAATTCCAAGTCGGACTCCTCCACACTTGTTGGTTGCCTCCTGGCTAATCTCTCAACTCTTGGCTTAGAGCCACATCTCCCCCAAATGCCTTGTTTTTTACTGCAATTCGGTTTGGACCCAATATAAACTAGATAATGGTCTCAATGGCCAGAAGGCGGTACTTTTGATTTCAACATTTTGACGGAACTTAGTAACCTTTGCCAGCGAACTGGCAAATGGCCTGAGGTCCCCTTTGTCCAAGCTTCCTTCCTTCTATGCTCCCATCCCTCTCTCTGTCAGCCCGCTCAAGTTCTTTTAGCCCAATACTCTCCTAACCAGAAACACTGGCCAGCTCAAACAGACCCACTGCTCCCCAATCAGGTTTCCGACAGTACTCCCCCACTCATCTTTCTCCGAACCCTCTGACTCTTTGTCTGCGCCCCCAGTAAGGCCTCCTCCATATTCTGGGTGCCGTTCACCATCACCTCCCTCCACTACTCCCTCAGCTCCCAACCACCCCTCTGCCATTCCCCACAGCCTTTTGTCTCTGTGTTTGCTTTCTGTGATTCCTGCCACTAACACGACTCCTGGCACTGGGCCTGGCAGTCACTGCACCCTCTGGACTAGAGCACAAAGAGTGTGTCTGAGCTTTTTCTACCTGTTTGTGTTTGTGCTGGCAGTTCTGCAGCACCTGCTCTCAGACCTTATCTAAAATCTGCTCCCTCCTGAGCAAAGACCTCAGACCTTCATTTAGCAGGCCACAAAACCAGCCCCCACTCCGCCCCCCCCTCCCCCAGCTTCCTGCTGTCACTGACCCAAGGTCCCTGTCTGTTGGTTAAAGCCGCAGGCCTGCGCCAGGGAACCTTCCTGTTCCGGGGAGTCCAGAGCTCTCCCACTGGGACCCCAGCTCTGACCGGGACGCCTCTCAGGGTTACCAGGCCACCTCCTGACTGACGGGTGCGGACAGGGACCAGGAGACGTCCTTCTCCTTTGCCTATACCCACTGCAGTTTAGGACACCAATGAAAGCTCACTCTCTAAGCCTCCTAGGGACAGTCCCTTGGAATGCCTCCTGAACTGTGCCTGGCTCTGGACATTCGCCCTAAGCATCCAGTCCTTTTCTGTAACCAAGTGTGGCCACAATCCCAATTGGACAATGAGTCGTGCTGGCCAGGACTTTCGATTCCGGCATTCTCTGCGACTTCAACAATTTTTGTCGCCAGACTGTACATTCAGGCTTTACTTTTCCTCCACTCCTGTACTTCCTTATGTGTCACCTGTCACCCAGCCCAGGTCTCACTTGCGCAATCACCCTTGGCTGCTCCTGCTAACCTCTGGTTATCTTCCACCGCCGTTCAACCCGATCTCACCCCTTCTGACTCCCTGAAAGCATTGTCCTTACCACCTACCCGTCCTCCACCCTACTCCCTGCCATCCCCTTTGGGCCGGAACCTACTCAGGCTCCTCCTCAATCTTCCCCTCCTCCTCAACCTCAGCCCCCTCAGCCTCAGCCTCCTCTACCTTCCCCTGTTGCTTCTCACTATAGGTCACATCACGTTTGTCCCCTCAGTGAGGTGGCTGGAGGTGAGGACCCCATCAGGGTCCATGCACCATTTTCCCTCACAGATCTCTCCCAGATAAAAAAGTGCTTGGGAACATTTTCTAACAACCCCACTATATACATTAAGGAGTTCCCATATCTCATCCAGGCTTATGGCTTAACCTGGCCTAATCTTTATATAGTCCTCACTTCCACCCTCATGCCCAATGAGCGAAAGCAGATTTTACAGCCACTCAGCAACATGCAGATTAGATCCATCTCACAGACGCCACCATGCCCATGGGTCCTCAGGCAGTTCCTAGGGAAGAGCCAGATTGGACCTATCAAACAGATACCCAAGCTGGATGTCAAGGTGGGACCTGCTGAGACCACATGACATAGTACTTGCTGGCTGGCTTACAAACCGTTTCTCACAAAGCAGTAAACTTTGACAAGCTGCAGGAAATTACCCAGCAAGCGAGTGAGAACCCGGCAGCTTTCCTCATTTGCCTAACTGAAGCCTTAACTCAGTATAGCAGGCTAGACTCTACCTCTCCAACAGGGACTAATGTGCTACTCACTCATTTTAGAACGCAGTCAGCCACCAATATTAAAAAGAAACTTTAAAAATCCGGGGATGGCCCTCAGACCCCCATCCGTGACCTGGTAAGCATGGCATTTAAAGTTTTTAACACCCAAGAGGAACAGGCTGAGGCAGCTTATGAATCCCGAGCCCACCAAGGGGCAAACTGGCAAGCCCAAGTCTTGATTGCTGCCCTGAGGTTGGCTCGAGGAGGGGTCAGAAGACTTCAGGAAACAGCAACTTCAACAGTAACTCTAACTGCCTGCCACTGGGACCCTGCTTTACATGAGGCCAGAAGGGCACTGGGTTAAGCATTGCCCACATTCCCGGCTACCCACTAAGCCTTGCTAACAGTCTGCTAACAGAATACACAAGTTATTATAAAAGCCAAACCAAGTCATCACCACAGGTAGTCTGTTCCTTCACAGATCAGGATGAAAATAGCTTTTCTCTACATAAAGTTTGCAGACATAATATAACTGTTAATACACCAGCTCATTCTTACACTCCAACATTCAATACAACAACAACTCGTTCTCATGCTCACCTTCTCACACTCCTATATTCACTATTCATACAACATTCATTTACATTCCGTGCATATGCCTGCACACACTCACACGCCCATGTGCTCACTCGCACTGATGGGTACAAACTCGCTCACTTATGTTCATGTGTCCACATGCCCACGTCTGCACACTCACCCATTAGGGCACAGTATGCTCCAAACACAGGACTTTGTCAATCAACTCCAGCTGGTCATAAACTCCACCTCAAAGTCTATCACCTCCTTGCAGCAACAACTTACATCCCTGGCACAGGTAACCCTTCAAACCCGTTGTGTATTAAATCTGTGAAGAGCTGACAAAAGTGTGCATACACTATATCAATAAGTCAAAAGTAGTTAAATTAAATGCTAAAGTGCTCCACAACATGGCCAAGGAAATCAGAAAACGTCAGCGCGGCACCACCAGCCCTTCCTTGTGGTTTCAAAGTCTGTCATGACCTGGATCATGCCCCTCGTAGGACCTCTGATAATAATCTGTCTACTGTTACTTCTGGCTCTGTGTGTGTTTAAATTTTTGCAGGAATGAATGAAAGATATCTCCATTCCAACCTGATCTTCAATCAGCTTCTTCTCCACTGTTACAGTCTGCTACCAACCGGCCTGGGCTCTGAACCTTCCAACTCTTAATCCCCCCTTCTTTGCCCTATCTCAGCAAGAAGTAGTTAAGACAGAACACATTGCCCCATTACCACTATTAAGAAGTTTGGGATCCCTTCCTTTCTCCCGGTCCATCTTGGCGGCTGCTCTTGGTTGGGGGCCGTTCCGCACGTAAGACAGGAAGATGGTGGCCGCACAGAAGATGAAAAAGTCACTGGAGTCCATCAACTGGAGGCTCCAGCTCATTATGAAAAGCGGGAAATACGCGCTGGGCTACAAGCAGACGCTGAAGATGATCAGGCAAGGCAAAGCGAAACTGGTCATCCTGGCCAACAACTGCCCAGCCTTGAGGAAATCAGAAATCAAGTACTATGCCATGTTGGCCAAAACTGGTGTCCATCACTACAGCGGCCACAATATCGAGTTGGGCACAGCATGCAGCAAGGACTACAGGGTGTGTACACTGGCCATCACCAATCCCGGTGATTCTGATATTATTAGAAGCAGGCCAGAACAGACTGGTGAAAAATAAATCCTGCAATATTTTTCTTTAATAAAACTGGCCAGAGCTTGTTAAAAAAAAAAGAAGAAGAAGTTTGGGCCGGGTCTGGACCGGGCAGCCTCCACCTCCCCTCCGGCTCCTCAGGAAGATGAAACCTCAAAGCCCACATTCCCAGCCTCTCAGGAGGATGGATGACCTATTGAACTATGCAACTCCTGCCTCAACACCCCAAAGAGCTTATCTCTCCCGGCCAGGTTTATGTAGCCCCTTCCCCAGCACCCCAGGAAGCAATTTATCTTCCCAGGCTGGTTAGTCGAGCCCCTTTCCCAGCACTCCAGAGAGCAGGTTTGCAAACAACAAGATGACTTCCCACAGGTCGCATCCTGACTCAAGGCCCTGCAGCTACAAGCAATAAAAAAATCTCCCTTCCTTCTGTCAACATATACTTCCTTAGCTTCAGCCTTATATATTCCCACCGCCTCACCGACAAGCTGTGATTTCCCTGACCTAACTTGTTGGGTCTCAGAACCACCCAGGAGCTCACGATGCTCCTGTCCCTCTCTGCTCTCCCTTCCCTCCCGGGAGCTCCTTCCCAACACTAATAAAGCCACTCTGAACCTCATGTTCTTTGTCTCATTCCTATCTCTGTTCAGTGTCTCAGTGTTGACCTCTCAGTTTTAATTTGCATTTCTCTTATGGCTAATGATTAGGAACATTTTCTCATATGTTCATTGGCCATTCGGATTTCTGCCCTTGTGAAACTGTTAGATCTCTCTGGAGCTAGATTTATACCTCCGTCCTTGGCCCCGTGCGAGAAAGAATTCACGCCGAAGCCTGGCTCGTGATCGAAGTGAGTTTTATGAAAGTTAGAAGAAGTTTCAGGTTTACACGGCACCCAAGGAGCTCCTCCCGGACATGCGCCCTAGCTGGAAGCGGCTCTGCGTCCCGAAAAGCGTGCCAAAGCTCTCTGCGCCTGAGTTCTCTCTCCTCCGTTCTAAGTTCTCCTCCCGTCTCGGTTCTTGTCCTCCTTCTAAGATCCCCTCTCCTCTGGGCTTCTGCCTTTTCAAGGATTCCATAGGGAGGCGTGGTGGAAGACCCCTGGTCGACCCCATTGGCTGAATTGAATTTACCTGGCTAGGTGATCCAATTCAAGTTCACGCCCACCCCTGCCTACCGGCGGGAACCCTGAACATGTGTGCGCACTCCTTTGTTCCCCTAGCTTGACCCTCTGGGCACGGGTTAATGGACATCCCCCAGTCCTATGCTGGCCTACCTAACAAAACTTCTGCTCAAGTCCTTTGCCAGCTCCTCAGAAGGCAATCAGGTTTTTTTTGGAAGCTAGAAGAGTCTTATAGATATTAGTAAGAAGGTCTTTGTCTGATGTGTCATTGCTGAAGATGTTTTCCCAGTCTGTGAGCTCTCTTAATGAATTCTTTCGATGTTTTATCTTCAGCATATCCCACCTGTCAATTTGTGATTCATCTGGATTTGTGTCCTTCCTTATTTCTGATATCCTATGTATTCCCTGTGCCGAAGTTCCAAGTCAGCTCCAACCCATAGTGACCCTATGAGCAACAAAATGAAACACTGCACAGTACTGTGCCATCCTCACAATTGTTCCTATACCTGAGACCATTTATGCAGCTGTGTACTTTCTTCTCCAGCACCACAATTCAAAGGCATCTATTCTGTGATCTTCTTTATTCAATGTCCATCTTTCACATGCATGTTATGCAATGGAGAATACCATGGCTGTGCCAGCCACACTTACTCTTCAAAGTAACAAACATCTTTGCTCTTCAATACTCTAAAGAGGTCTTGTGCAGCAGACTTACCTAATGCAATGTGCTTTTTAATCTCTTGACTGCTACTTAAATAAGCATTGATGGTGGATCCAAGTATGACAAAATCCTTGACAACTTCAACCTTTTCACCATTTATCATGATGTTACCTACTGGTCCATTGTGAGGACTTGGGTCTTCCTTACTTTGGGTCTTAATCCATACTGAAGGCTACAGTCCTTGATCTTCATTTGCAAGTGTTTGAAGTCCTTCTCACTTTTAGCAAGCTAGGTTGTGTCATTTGCATTTATGGTGTCCCTCTGGCCAGCTTTCAGATTGAAGGGGTCATTAACTTTATCTTCTGGACATATTGATTCTTCAGAGGTCAGAGAGTCTGCAGGTAGTGTTAGGTAGCCGGATAGGAGATTGTTCCTCTCCATGCCCAGGGCCCCCCTATAGGAAGTTGGAAGCTGATAAAGGCTAGAGAGCATGCACACATTCAGGCCTTTGACACAGGAAGCCAGTACACTTGGGAGGACCCCAGTCTAGGCCAGGTGAGCTTAATTCAGCCAATGGGGTTACCAGTTCTATGGACCAGTTCAGGACCCCAGAGAAGGGCCCTGAGACAGCCAGAATCCGAAGACTACCTCCCTCCTTTCCAGCCGCTCCTTGGCCATGCTGTGGTTTCTCTGGCCCCAGGTTTCCATGTGTGAGTGTGAAGTGCCCTGAGGGTGCCTGTGTAAAACCTGAAACTTCTTCTATCCTTTATAAAACTCACTTGGATCACACACCAGGCTTCAGCTGAATTCTTTCTCTTGCGAGGTCAAGGACCAAGGCATTTCTCACCGGAGAAACCCAGCAGTAGCCCTTAGTCCACTTTCATTATTACCTGGTCTTTCAATTCTCTAACAAGCAAGCCGACCCAAGGATGATGTCCTTCAAGTCATTGACCCTTGTTCAAGTTTTTGCATATTCCTCAGAGTGGGGGGATGCCTTGAGTCACACCACTGCTCACCATTTTACTAAGGAATATTATATTTATACTTTATTTCACCCAACTCCTATTTCTGCCTTCTTTTCCAACTCAGTTTATTCCCGGTTCCCCTTCCTGCTTTCTTTTTTTTACTTAAAAAAATCATTTTATTGGGAGTCTCTTTTTTTACTTTTGAGGAGAGGGAATTTCACCAAACCCTTTAAAAATATTTTCTGAAGGTTGAAAGACTAGAAGTGGGCCTTTAGGTTTCTTTCCCTTCAACAGTTTGCAGAATCACAGGAGCGTTCAATCCCTGGAGGCAGTGATCCAGAACAAAGTGCTCAGCTTTTTTGTGAGTGAGATAATGCATTGGGTGGCATTAAGTAGCTTTCACAAATTGTTGCACTCTTTTAGGGTTACCCTTCTGTGGGATACAGAAAGGTTTTCCCCAGGTTTTTTTCCCCCAAATATATATGCCAAACCTAGGACACTGCTTGCTAGTTCATGGTGGATGGTCAGCGGCTTTGAAGTGATCTCCCTGAGGTCACCAGCCATCTAGGGCAATCAGACCTGATTGTCTGTCCCACCTTAAGTGGGGCTTACTCCTGATGATAAGGAGAGTGGATTGTTTTCCTGAAGGAGAGCTCAAAGACCAGGTCAAGCCAACTCAAGATGGATCAGAGTTAGGCTGCCATCTTGAATCTAGGATCTGTCCATCTTGTCACATGTGTACCCCTAGCTCATCCTCTTCCTGTCGTGTGTATGCCTATTGGACAGTCCCTTCCTGCTATGTATGTGGTTACCTGTCATCAGGGGGGCTTGCATGCCCTCTAAGTGTATATAAGCCTCGGTTAGAAATATATTCTCTCTCTGTGTGGACCTGTTCATGAGATCATGGCCATCCTGTAAATGAGCATGCTATTATAAAATGTGTCTGACGCCTTTATTTTACTCTCTTTCCTATCTTCTATGACTTCACTATGATTTTTAAAAAATCATTTTATTGGGGGCTCATGCAATTCTTATCACAATCCATCCATCCATCCATTATGTCAAGCACATTTGTACATTTGTTGCCATCATTATTCTCAAAACATTTGCTTTCTACTTGAGGCCTTGATATCAGTTCCTCATTTTCCCCCTCCCTCCCCACTCCCCTATCCCTCATGAATCCTTGATAATTTATAAATTATTATTATTTCTAATATCTTACACGGTCCTACGTCTCACTTCACCCACTTTTCTGTTGTCCATCTCCCAGGGAGAAGGTTATATGTAGATCATTGTAATTGGTTTCCCATTTCTACCCTACCTTCCCTCCACCCTCCAGTTATCACCACTCTCACCACTGGTCCTGAAGGGATCATTTGTCCTGGATTCCCTGTGTTTCCAGTTTCTATCTGTAAAATGTACATCCTCTGGTCTAGCCAGATTTGTAAAGTAGAATTGTGTGTTAATCCGGGTAATTTAGAGAAACAAATCCACAGAAACTCATGTATAAGAGAGAGTCTTACATAAATGTTAAGTGCACATCAAGAAAACATCCCAACCCAGTGCTGCCCAAGCCCACAAATCCAACATTAACCCATTAACCCATATGTCCAACACCAAGCCACAAAGTCCTCCTCCATCTCACAAAACAGATGCAATGATGCCGACTGCAGGAGGAAAGCCGAGTCAGTGAATGTGCAAATATCTCAGTGCTGGCAGGGGTCTCCACACGGGTGCTCCAGCTCCCAGGGCTGCTTCAGGGTAAGTCCATGTGGCTTCTTCTCAGGAATGTCTTGCAGTAAGTGGACCTTGCCAGCTAAAGCAGGGAACTGGCTAAGGAAGCTGAACCCTGGTCCGACCATCACAAAGCAAGAGACCCGAGAACTCAAAAGAAAAGCCTGACTGAGCCATTTATCCCTCGGCCCTTCAATTAACCCCACATGTGTTTATCAGTCAGGTTGGCACAATAAACAAACTACCTCAATCCACCCCTTGCCAACCTGGCACCTGTACATGATTCTTTAGCTTCATGATTGACATTAAGTAACACCTACACCTTAATCCTATAATCCTGTGAATATCTTCCCCCACCTATGAAAGTTTGTAAGCCAACCACTTCATGCCTTTATCCCCCCAATTTTGAGTATCCAATTTGTATACTGCCAACTTACATCAACCCAGTTCTCTGAGAAGACAATCATATTTTTTTAAATGAAGAGTCTTCATTCCAGTTGGAACCTTGTGAAGTCCGCATCCATAAAGTCAGCAACAATATGCACCAGTTCACAGGCTCAAAAGTCTTCAGCTGGTCGGGTTCTGGTCAACTCAATGTGGGCTGCCTCACTCAGCCTCCACAGAGTACCCATTGATCCCCTTGCCTTTAGACCATGGGCTCTCACCAATACTCAACAAGCCTAGCCCTCTCAGGCTAGGTCATGAACTTTAGACCAGTCAACCCACTCTCATCTTCTCCTTTTTTCCCTGTAAACCAAGTCCACAGGTGTCAGTGGCCAAATTCAATCTGTCTCTTTATTGCTGCATTTCTCCCACTTCAACTCAACAAGTAGATCCAGGTGGTCACCTAGCAAGCATTTCAGCCTGCTCACAGGCTCCCTTTAACATTCAGTCCCACAGAGGACTTTTCTTCATGGTTCCAGATTTTTTCCAGCTTCTGACAAAGACTCCTGGTTCCTGAGTACTACAAAGCACTGGGTGGGGCCTATCTTTTCAAAGCTTTCTTTGCAGACATGGCCTAAACCCATCTAAAGATCAAATTTTAATGACTGAAAGAAAGTTGGCTTACAAACTTTCTATTTTCTTATTTCCCATGTTTTCCCCAGAAAACAACCGAGTAAACTGTGGCTTTATCTGATATCTGGCTAGACAAAGAAGAAAAATTACCATGAAAGAGAGGTCAAACAAGCATCTACTCTCCATCTTATGGTTTGTTTCTCCAGTACCCCACTCCTGGTACCATAATGTGTTAGTCTGGGTACTTTAGAGA
>NW_022111325.1:8171668-8207376 GCF_000313985.2 Echinops telfairi
CAGGAAGTGAGCCTTGCTAGCTGAAGCAGGGAACTGGCTAAGGCAGCTCCACCCTGGTCCGACCATCATAAAGTAAGAGACCTGAGAACTCGAAAGGTGAGGTTCACTAAGCCATTTATCCCTCCACCCTTCAATTAACACCACATGTGTTTATTGGCCAGGTTGGCACTAACTACCTCAAATGGGATCATGATAGTGGGGAGAGGAAGCATTTAAGAACCAGCAGAAAGTTGTTTGTTTCATCATTGCTACCCTGCACCTGACTGGCTCACCTCCTCCCCATGACCCTTCTGTAAGGGGGTGTCCAGTTGCCTACAGATGGGCTTTGGGTTTCCACTCTGCACTCACCCTCATTTACAATGATATGATTTTTTGTTCATTGATGCCTGATTCCTGATCTCTTCAACATCTCTTGGTCACAAAGGCTGGTGTGCTTCTTCCATGTGGGTTTTGTTGCTTCTGAGCTAGATGGCTGCTTGGTTATCTACACCTTCCCAACACGATCACTAAAGACAAATGTGTGCATAAGGAAATGTGGTGAAGAAAGCCGATGGTGCCAGGCTATCAAAAGATATAGCATCTGAGGGTTTAAAAGCTTATAGCTAAACAAGCAACCATCTAGCTCAGAAGCATCAAAGCCCACATAGAAGAAGCATGCCAGCCTGTGTGACCATGAGGTGTAGAAGGGACCAGGTATCAGAAATCAAAGAACAAAAAATTGTATCAGTGGGTGTCCACCTTCCCGATATGATAATTGAAGACAAATGTGTGCATAAGCAAATGTGGCGAAGAAAGCTCATGGTGTTTGGCTATCAAAAGATATAGCATCTGAGGTTTTTACTAGGATATTTATATATTATAGCTATATAATTGTACCTATGGACTTCTTGGTTGTCAGAGACTGGTTTACTCTAACACCCTTCATCACTTCCACTAGTTGAGTAAAACTGTTTATAACCCTCACCTTTCTTTTATATTCTCAGGAGGTAAATTCCTCACACATCTTAGTAAACACACCAGGAAACATCTCTCTTCAGGGCTGATTTTACATCATGCTTTACATCTTAGCTCTTGCAGCAGTATGTACCTGACTTCCAGCGCCTTTGAATAACTTACAAGACAGAATGCTCTGTCCCACAGATGTTCCCTGCCTAGCAAACAAACTGTCTGTTCAAGGTCAGGTGACACACCTGTGAGGACTGTGCAGGGCATCAAACACATGGCACTGTCATTGAGAGCAACTACAGCAGAGGCACAGGATTTGCTTTCCCCTCAGTCCTCACTGATGAGATGGGGATGAGAAATATGGATCACAGAGCCAACGTAACACGAATGGAAGGTCAGAAAGGAGAAGCGTGATAGCTAGTGATATTGTAAATAAGTCATCATATAGTAAATGAGCACTTCAGAGGAGGGAAATATCAGGGAATGAAGTTGCAGATAATAGGGACTCTCTCAAAATAGGTAAATATGTGTAAAATAGGAAAATATAGACTATTAATGTCTGAATTTACCCATCACAATGCCACTCCCCAAAGCCTGTTATATATAGTCTCTGTCAGCAGAGGGCATCAAAGAGTCTGGAAATGTCAAAATCGAGGATTATTTCTGCGTAAGTACTGTGCTAGATAGGACAAAGTGACTTTTCTGCAATGGGTTTAGGAGAGAAGCCTTGGTATCACAGAGGGCTATGCATTGCATTGAACTGCTAACCTCAGGTCAGTGGTCCAAGCCTACCAGTCTCTCTGCAGGGAAAAATGAAGCTGTCTGCTCCCATAAAGACTTAAAATCTCAGAGACCTAAAGGGGTGATTGGACCCTCTCCTACAGGGCCACTATGAGTTGGAACCAACTGGATGGTGTGTGTGTGTGTGTGTGTGTGTGTGTGTGAGAGAGAGAGAGAGAGAGAGAGAGAGAGAGAGAGAGAGAGAGAAGACATCTACACTAAATGTAGAGGGCAGGAGGAGAGATGGCCTGCAGCACCCCAGTGCAGCTCCCCAGCACTTCTCACATGAAGACGGGGACTTCATCCTTTTTATTCCCTTACACCTAACTGGAGGCTTAAATGATCAGGGTTGTTTTAAATGAATTAATTAAAATAATAGCTAATGTTAATGTGAACTTACTGGAAGATCACACATATGCTATTTTTTAATGAGTGATCTTATTTAATACTTACAACCTTGTAAACTAGGAATTGCAGTTATTCTTTTTACCCACATGTGTGAACTGGAATATAAGGCATTGAAAGCAAATTGCCCAGGGTCAAATACGGAGTAAAGGTCAGAACTAGGACTCAAACCCAGGCAGTGAAACTGGAGCAACTATGTGCTTAATCGCTGCACTCTCCTGCTGGATTAGAAAGCAGGGTGGGGAGGCAGGCTGTAAATCAGGGAAAGCAGCCATGGGGAGGTGTGAAGTGGTGGGCTAGGCTGTGAGCTGTGGGTCAGACTAGATAGAACTATAGTCTGAGTGGATAGACTGACTCTAAGCTTGTGGGAAACAGAACCAGAAAGAGAGTGTATGTGGACAAATTCTCTATGTTCATATGTTAGGGAGTCTGGGAGTCCAGGGCTCCCATGGAGGGAGACCTTCATGTTCCTGGATTGGAGACCTTCAAGTTCCTGGATTGGAGATGCGTTGCAATCACATTCTCCTAAATAAAGTTATTCTCCTCAATGCTCTCCATAATAATGCCAATTTTTGTTCTTTTTAAAATCATTTCACTGGGGGCTTGTACAACTCTTATCACAATCCATGCATACATCAATTGTGTCAATTACATTTGTACATTTGTTGTCATCATCCTCAAAACACTTTCTTTCTACTTGAGCCCTTGGTATCAGTTCCTCATTTTCCCCCTCTCCCTCCAGCCCCTCCCTCATGAACCCTTGATAATTTATAAATGGTTACTATTTTTTCATATCTTACACTGACGTCTCCCCTCACCCACTTTTCTGTTGTCCATCCCCCAGGAAGGGGAGGTGATTGGTCCCCACCTTCTACCCCACCTTCCTCTTCCCCTCCTGGTATCGCCACTCTCATTATTGGTCCTGAGGGGTTTATCTGTCCTGGATTCCCTGTGTTTCCAGTTCTTATCTGTACCAGTGTACATCCTCTTGTCTAGCTGGATTTGTAAGGTAGAATTGGGATCATGATAGTGGGAGGGGAGGAAGCATTAAAGAACTAGAGGAGAGTTGTATGTTTAATCATTGCTACTCTGCACCCTGACTGGCTCGTCTCCTCCCCACGATCCTTCCATAATGGGATGTCCAATTGCCTACAGATTGGCTTGGGTCTCCACTCTGCACTCCCCCTCATTCACAATGATATGATTTTTTGTTCTTTGATACCTGATAGCCCATGATCACACAGACTGGTGTGCTGCTTCCATGTGGTCTTTGGTGGTTCTCAGCTAGATGAATAATGCCAATCTTAAGGTACTTGCAAACACATGGTTTCTTACTATATGCTCAAAGGTCAACTGCCTGAAGTTTGTCTGCCAGCGACAGCAATCAGACCCTATTTTCTGTTCCACCTTAAGTAGGTCCCACTTCCCTCTGATAAGGATCATACATTATTCTCCTGGAGAAGAACTCAGAGACACCCAAGGTCAAGCCAGCTCAGAGACAACTAAGGTTAGGCTGCCATCTTAACTCTAGAACCCACCCATCTTGTTATTTATGTGCCTTCCTGTCACATGTATGCCTCTAGTGCCTCCCCTTCATATTGCATGTACACCCCTAGCTTGTCCCCCTCTGGTTACATGTATGCCTCTAATACAATGCCTTCCTGCTACACATGTGCTTGCCGTGGCTTGCATGCCCGAAACTACGTAAGTTGATGTAAGAATACATGTGCTCTCGCTTTCTCTTTGCTCAGACCTGATTCCTGATGCCATGGCAGAAATGAGCACCCCAAAACTTTTTGTCTGTCTCTTGATTTCTTCCTTTCAAATACACAGCTGTTCCTTAGGACCTACCCAGATGTGAAGCTGGATTCCACATGAGCTTATTGGACTTTTATCACGTAACCTCGTCCCCCATGCTCAGACTCACCAAAGTGGTTGAATGAAAAATTACTAGAGAACGGTTGAAGTTGTTTTCTCTTCCAACCAAATATGGAAATAAGCTTATGTTAAAGCAGGAGAGACAGCGATTAGAACCACAGAGGAACCATGGACTAACAACAAAAGTGATCAGATCAGCCCTACCTGAAGACGTCCTACTTTCTAGTCCTTCTGGGTTGGGGAAAGTTCTCCTGCACTTCTGCTACCTGCCCCTTGGTTCTCTCTTTTGCACTACAGAAGTGGTGGCCCTGAGCTGGAGTTCCTCAGAGCTTCAGATGTCTGGACAAATCCTACTTTCACAGAGCTGCCAGGGTGTGTGCACAGGACAGTTATAACAGGAGCATCCTCTACCCTGTAGTCACAACAACCCATAAGGTGGACGAGAGAAGGCAGCTTTTTTCTAATGTGATGGAAGTGAGGTGGTAGGCTCCACATTAGAACTGTGCTCTGTAAGTCCCCTAAACTTCACCCATCATAGCCCTTATCTTCTGTATTGCCACTATAGGCTATGTGCATGTCTCTCTCGATAGACCTTGAGTCTCTTTTAAGGGAGATAACTGTCTTTCAACCATATCGTTAACCCACAGTACAGAGGGTGATACATTCCTGACAAATGAGGAGCCCCAGGGCTGGGGCTCACCACACTAGTGCTGGGGACAGACCTTTGGGGGGGTGAGTTCAGCAAGTGGGGATCTGGTCAGACCAGGCACTGTCTTGGCACAGGAAATTGATGACTTCTTTCCCAGAGCCCCTTCCTCAGAGGATATGCCAAGGGCTGGGTGGGATTCCAGTAGAAAATGTAAGTGAAAGATCATTGCAGTTGCCAGATGCCATGGAGTTGGCTTCACCTCATAGCGACCCTGTCTACAACATAATGAAACATAGGCCATCAAAACTGGAAAACACCACAGAGCTATGAGACTTCATGATCCTCACACTTCAGCCCACTCAGAGGTGACTCGTATAAGTTGAGGGCAGTTTTTGGAAAGCCCAGCCCTAGACCAATAACCAGCTGAGCTGGAGAGGACATGAGCCATGGAGAGGGCAGGGTCCAAGCTGATGAGTGGGTGGAAAAGAGAACCTAGGCCTGTGGGGGCCCAAAGAAAATGTGGCCCTCTCATCTGCCTGTAGGCCATGTCAGATTTCTGGATTGGAGGCTGTTGGGAAATGGTAGCAATTTCAGTTTCGATTTGAGGGCCTTTGAAGAGCATTTTGATGATCGTCTTGGCCTTTAGAACTCAGCAACCCTTTCAGCACTCTTGATACAAAGGGAGGCCGGTGGCTCTTGCTCTATATTTATATCCATCCCAGAGCTTGACCATATCTCAAACCTGAACCTGGTCCTTTGTAGAACCCTGGTGATTTGGGCAATGAAGATCAGTTTAAGCCTGTTATGTCTGATAAGACATATCTTAAAAGTGCTTTTTCCTGTGTAAAGAAATGGTGATTTGTACAAAGAAGTATAGATATCATTCAATTGAAGTATTGGTGGTGTAATGGGTTACAAGTTTGGCTGCTAACTGCAAGGTTAGTGGTTCAAACCCACCAGTCACTCTGAGGGAGAAATATGAGGTTTTCTGCTCTCATAAAGATTTACAACTTCCAAAATCCTATATAGGGTCTCTGAGAGTTAGAACTGACTCAATAGTAGTTCTGGAAATACTATGCCAATCTCCATTTTTCAGATGAGGACTGAAGCTCAAAAAGGCTATCTCACTTGCCTAAAGCCCCCATGGCAAGTGGTAGAGCCAGACATATTCCACCTAAATGTGCCGATGTCTCAAACCTGGGCATTCGTCACAAGAGTGCGATATCTGTACACCTATCTCAGTGCTTTAGTGCTCAATTGTTTAGTGCTGCTATATCAAAATACCATCAGTGAGTTAAGTTTTATTTTATTCCGGACAGTGTTTATTTTGCTTTGTTAAACCCCACAGATTTACTTTTGTCCCTACACTTCCCTCATCCCCCATCCTTCCCCTCATCTCCTTCCCACCCCTGCCCCTGGCCTCCTCATAGTCATCAAAGTCTTGGCTATCGGTGTCTGAGCTACAGTTCTTCTTCTTTGTTTTCACTTACAACAATGGTGCTATTAAATATTTATCTCTGTAAGGTTGACTGAAATTGCTGGGAATACTGTTCTCTAATGTAGTCCATATCTTGTGGTGTTTAAGAGAGTTATCATTGTTTTTTACTGTTGTATAAAATTCCAAAGTAGGAATGTACCAGAGCTGGTTTATCCATTCCATGGTTTTGCTATTGTGGAAATTGCTGCAATAAACATCGGTGTACATATGTCTATTGGTGTCATAGTCCTGATTTTTTAGGGTGTATACATCAGTGAGAGATAGCTGGATCATAATGTATTTGGATTTGCATTTGTTTAAGAAAGTACCATAATTCCTTAAACAGTAGGTTAAGGTTTAACAAACAAATTTATTTTCTTACGGTTTAGGAGGCCAGATGTCCTAATTCAAGGCACCGGCTTTACAGGAAGGGCCTGTCTCTTCACTCAGGCCGAACATGTTTGTCTCTTTTATAGCTTCTGTTCCTTGGTTCCCTGGCAATATATTTGTAGCAAATATCTTTTATCCATTTGTCTTTGTTTGCTTCTCTATATCTGACTGGCTCTTTATATGTCACAAAAGTTATTAGGTTTAACCCAGGGTGTGAGATAGCACTGATAAAACATATATCTATCCTCTAGTTCATTAATGTTTGAGGGAATGAGACACATTGGGGTCCTGGGTATTTTTTTCAAATTAGAGCCAATATTATTTGCTGATGGATGGATACAGTGTATAAAATCAGGTTTTCAAAGGAGGGGGAGGGGATGTTGACCAACCATTGAGTGGTTGCCATGCAAAGTCATGACGAGGTCCCTCGCCGACAGGTAAACATCCCCATCAGATGGATAAGGGATACGGATGGGGAAGTCAAGTCAGGGGAGGGGAAAGAGCAGACATGTCTGTGAGAAAACAAGTGCATATCTATTGATAGAAAAATGAGGAGGACCAACCTCCAAATGGTGAAGGGATGACTACAAATACTTTTAAGGACCCTAAGGGGGGAGTATCCCTGGGAATATGCACCAAATAAGCCACATTGGCCCAAGCTTCTGGGCACACCCTAGGGATTGAGGCCAAACGTCCTGAAACACTGGGGAATTGAATCGTGGATCTGAGGGGCACACAACACACTCCAAAGTCTGCACCAGAGAGATCCAAAGCCAAAACTCCACCAGGTAAATTGGACTCTACCTCAACATACCTGTAACCCCAAGACTTCAGACTGAACATCATGGTGTTTGAAGAAGCAGCAGACAGTTAAGAGTATCAAACAATATTAACAGCAGGTCTTTATGTCCCAGATTTGGAAATAAAGTTGAGCATTTCAAACCAAGAAATTGAATAAAATAATCTAATAAATGAGTGTAGATAGAGAAAAGACATTCCTAATATAAATGGGAGAGATGAACAGGAAAAAGCAAGAAAGAATGTAGTCTAGGATAGAACCAGATAATCAAGAGTGGAGTCCCAATGGCTAGATGTCATAAATGAAGACAGAATATTAACTACAAAATGCTATGGATAAAAATTCACTTAAAGAGAGTCCTGATAATGCATACAAGAAAAAAAATTCTCTAAAATTGATTGGGATGACGATTGCACAAATATTTTTAATATAATTGTTTTTTAAAAAGCTTTCTTTTTAACCTACACAAAACAGAATGGGTGCATGTGTGTAGAAAAATAAATTTTCCAACTAAATGATGTTTAAGATTTAAAAAATAAAGAGAGAAAGTTCCTCTCTATTCCAGCATCGCCTTTCTTTTTCAGTTTGTCTCCTGGGGCAGTCCCAGAATTTTGCAGTGACCTCATTCTACCTCATCCATTCCACTTCCCATCTCATGATGGTTTCCTGCCCTGTATTCCTGAAAACCTTGGCTCGGTCATTTCCAGGATCAAGGGCACTATGGCACGGAGAACAAGAATGAAATTGTCTGACTGAGAACAAACAGCTGCTCCAAAACTACCTCTGGGTCACTTTCGACAAAACATCCTTCATTCAGTTTACCAATAATTTCAGAAACCAACATCACCGCTCTGTCTCATTTATACTAGTCAGGACAGCGTGATATTGACGGAGACAGCACTGCATCAATGGAGCGGAATCAACTCAGTCTGAACAACTCATGTTTGATGAAGGTGCAAAGCAAGTCACCGAAGGCAGGACAGTCTTTTCAGTAAATAGCACTGGAGCAATTGGACGTCCACAGTGGACCCCCGACCCCCAATGAAAGAAAAAAGTGACCTTGACCTAAATTTCAGACTTTATATAAAAATTAACTCAAAATGGACTGAGATTCAGATTGAAAATATGAAACTAGAAAACATTTAAAGGAAAACATAGTATATCTGTACTAGGGTTTTTAGAATTCTATGCATCCAATAAGTCAAGGAGATTGATGGTGAGGGTGGGGTGGGAAGGGGGAACTGATTACAAGGATCTACACATAACCTCCTCCCTGGGGGACGGACAATAGAAAAGTGGGTGAAGGGAGACGTCGGACAGTGTAAGATATGACAAAATAATAATTTATAAATTATCAAGGGGTCATGAGGGAGGGGGGAGCGGGGAGGGAGGGGAAAATGAGGAGCTGATGCTAGGGGCAAAAAGTGGAGAGGAAATGTTTTGAAAATGATGAGGGCAATGAATGTACAAATGTGCTTTACACCATGGATGCATGTATGGATTGTGATGAGAATTGTATGAGCCCCTAATAAATTGATTTAAAAAAAAAGAAGATTGATGGTATTGTTCAGCTCAAGTTGGACCTTAATGATTTTTTGTAAGGTTGTTCTGTCTGTCTATTGCGAAAAGAAGGTTAAAAATATTCCACTATGGTTGTTCACTCTTCTATTTCTTGCTTTAATTTTTGTCTACATTTGCTTCTTGTATTTTGAAGATCTGTTATTAGGAGTATACACATTCATGATTATGATTTCCTCTTAATAAATTGATCACTGTATCATTCTGAAATGCCCTTTTTATGTGATCTCTTTGTCCTAAATTCTACTGTATCTCATTAGACCAGGTGTTGTTAGTTAGTGCCATTGCATTGGCCCAACCCATAGTCACCATTTGAGCTATTCTTTTTTTTTTCCTTTCAGCTCTTTGTATTTTATTATATTTATCACTCTTTTCTCTCAACATTTATGTCCTAAGTTTTTATTGATATGATGGTGTGATGAATTGCATTCTTTAAAATAAGGTTTTAAAAATCATTTTATTAGGACATAATCCAGACATATTTCCATTCAATAATCCAGTTCTAGGCGACACTCACTATTATGCTGAGCAACTGAATGGTATCTCTTTATTCACCCATTTACTTTCAGTCTGTCTCAATCTTTATGTTTAAAGTTGTGCCCCTGTACACAGAATATAATTCTGTCTTTTAAAAAGTCATTTTGATAGTCTACTTATCAATTGATATGCTTAGTCTATTTACATGCATTATAATTATTGCTATAGTTGGAATTAGGGCTATGCTTTTATTGACTGTTTTCTGTTCATTAGTTCTACTTTTGGTTTTACCTATTCTCCTTTTTAAGTATTAGAATTTAAAAAATAGAATTCAGTGTTAGTGCTTGTGTTGACCTTTTTCTATATCTGTTCGCATTGCTTTCTTCATGTTTCTTCTATTGCCTGTTGGGATGTTCTTCTTCTAGTGTCTTTCCCAGTGTGCCGTGTGCTTTGTCCTACTGATGTTAGCGTTTCTTTATGTGTTTTGAGTATCAGGCCTTTGCAGGATATATATATATATATATATTTTTTTTTTTTAACTCAGTCTATGGCTTGCCTTTTGACTCTCATAATGGCTTAATTTTATTGGTATGTAATTTCTTTTCCTTTATGTCTCGTGCTTAGATCATAAAAGAATCTTTTTTGCCTAGATTTATTGTCTTATTTTTCACATTTACATTATAGTTCATCTGGAAATTATTTTTGTGTTATTTATTTTGTGAGTGTTAAAGATTGAATAGTGTCTCCTAAAGTATGTGTTATAAGTCCTAGCCCTGTGGTTATAATGACATTTGGGGATGAGGTTTTTCGTTGTCGTATTAATGAGGAAATTATTGGTGTGGGATGTGTTTTAAATAAATCTCTTTTGGTAGATAAAAGCAGACTAAGGCTCTATGTTTGAGTCAAATAAGGAGTCCCCAAGGGGAGGAGAAGTGGCAGAACTGACTTCTATCGCAGTTTCCCTAGCATTTTGCTGTAGCCCAGAGCCGTACAAAGAGAACGCTGACCCAGTCTGGGATAAGACAAAATGTGATTTACTCTCCCCAGCTTGACTACCAGTGCTATCCACTGTCTTGCACGCTCCCCACCTGCACACATACACACAGCACCTCCGCGACCCTCCATGCGCAGAGACTCAGATCAGCTTCTGATTTACTCAACCTTTCCCCATCCATCGTCATTAGCACCTGAGCCAATTCTCTCAGTTTCCATTGTCTTATTTGTGAAATAGGCATTAGAGGAGTAACTCACGGTCGTTAGGAAGAGTAAACAAAAGAATCCAGGGACACCTAGCACAGTTCCTGGCATGTTGCTGGCTTACTAAATATTACTATTATCCTACTCCCTTTGTCCCCCATCTAATCTCCCATTTCCTTGGTTTCTTAGTCACGGAGAAGTCATGTGGTATAGCAGACAAACAGGTCATTTGACATTAATCAGTTCTTAGTTTTTCTGAGCTTGTTATTTCTTATTTACAAAATGGGGATTCCACCAAATTTGGGGTTCCATTAGTTTTCCCTTACTTATTTTTAGTACATACTGAAGTCCATAAGAGGAAATGAGATGTTACTAATTCTCACTCTTTCACCCCATGACTCCTCCTACTTGTATAAACTACAGCTGGGGGAGAGATGTGAGCAGATGCGAGAGGAAGGAAGTTCCTTTCGGTGCCTGACAACCAGAGAACAGAATGGTGGGCTTGCCTGTGTGTCTCATCCTTGTGTTTCTCTTCTGCCAGCTCACAGGTGAGTCCAGCTGGAATTTTCTTCTATCTTGCTGACGGTCTACAAAGAGCCTTCTGAGGTCACTCTTGGCCTCCGGCTCAACTCAGGAAGCTCTTGCTTCCTCATCTACCATTGCTTTTTACCATTCTCTGGACTCTTAAATCCTGGAGGGTGGGAAGAGGCTGGGAGAAGAGAAGTAGGAACACCTTCAAGGACAGATGCACCATTTGACTGTCCAAGGGAAAGCAAGGCCGGAGCAGCGGGTGCTGGGTATCAGACATCCTGGGTTCTAATCCAGATTCTTTTCTGAACTAGGTAAGGAAGGTCAATGCTTCCTCCAGATGCAGAATGCTCTCTTTGAGGACAATGTTAAGAGAAAAATGAGATCATACCAGTGGGGGGGCGGAGGGGAGTTATAATTATTCATAATGATCACAGTGGCAGAAAGAACTATTTGAGTTTTCTCTCATGCTTCAAGAAATGCAGTCACTAGTTGGAAAACCAACTTACACCATATGTACTTTATGCTTAGTCCCATTGAAGATTAAGGACTTTTCTATACCTGGTACAGATGTTTCATAGTCTTTGAAGATTTTACTAATCTCTGAGACTCTCAGACCACAAGCCCCAAGCGTGGATTATAGCTGCCCTATCATCAAACTTCTAGGTCTCCACTGTGAGGTCTCCCACTGAGGCTTGGTACAGTTGGTGGAGTCATAAGCCCAGGATGCCTGAAGGGCACAGGGAGAGAGAACTACATTTACCAGTAGTAGGGATGATGGGGAGACTGAGTCTCACATAATTTGGACATACTACCAGGAAGGACTCATCTTTGGAGAAGGACTTGATAAAGTAGAGCCTCAGCTAAATAAGAGGAAGACATTTCCTTATATGCGATGGAGTGACAGGGTAGCTACAAGAATGGGCTCAAACATAGCAATGATGGTGAAGATGGCACAGAATGAGTAATGGTTAGTCACAACTCACTCAAGGGTACCTAACAACAATAGGAATGGTCTGACTCACAGTCACATATGCAAACAAAGTCGAGTAATCAGTCAGTTTGGCATATGGTGTGAAGAGCGATATAATTTTTGAAACACTAGTCAGCTTTAATAGGACTATAAAGTCTAGAACAAGGGAGCTGATAGCTGGAAAGGCTATGTCTCTATTATCATAGACAGAGTTAGGGACCGTGTAAAAAGGGAATTACAAACCAGAGCAATTCAGAAGGGAGGAATCAGGATGTCAAGGGTATTGAGAAAGTCAATGGGTCAGGGGTTTTGAGGGAGGAGAAACTCAAACACAATGACTGTTACCTTCAGTTTACTGATAGGTAATATTTGAAATAATGAAGGGCTATTTGGTGAAAAGAGAGTCCCCAGAGTCCCCAGCTAGCATCAATGGGTAAAGTATTCAACTGCTAACTCTCCTGTGAGACATTCTCACCCCCAGGATCATTCCGAAATATATATTTGAAGCTGTGATGATTCTCAGCTGCCTGAAACCAAGGTCAGTTAGGTCCACTTGGGCTCCAGGCCTGATGTCCAATCCAGACTTTTGCCTTCAACAATGAGGAAAATGAGACCCAGAGAGGTTAAAGAACCAACATGAGTAGTCAGCACTCCTAATCTTTTCCTCTCTGATGCCTGGCCTCACGAAAATAGGTGATCAGCACTAGCTACCTTTCCACCCCCTCTCCTTGAAGTCACTAGAAGTTTTTATTTTTAGGACACACTTAACTCTAAGCAGGTGGTCCTGAGGTAGAAGTGTACTGTGAAAAAAACACTCCCTGAACGAAAATGGTAGTCAGAAATAGAACCTGGGGACGGGGTGGGGAGGGGGAGGGAAGGGCCTATCTGAAACCCAAACTGTTGTCCTCTTTATGTCTCAGGAGACAGGGCAGCTGGTAAGGCGCAGCTCCCTAGGCTGGCAGGAGGCAACCTTCAACTTAGGGCCTGCGGGGAGCTGCTGTTCTTAGGGGCCTGTGAGTTGGTTCTGACCAACAGCAAGACTATGCACAACAGAGAGAGGCACTGCCTGGTTCTGCACGTCCTCACAATTCTGCCTGTGCTTGAACCTATTATTCCAGCCACGGTGTCCATCCATCTCCATGAGGGTCTTCCTCTTCTTCACTGCCCCTCTGTTTTACCCAGCGTGAGGTCCTTCTCCAGGACTAGTCTCCCCTGATCACAAAGTAGGTGAGATGAAGTCCACCCATCCGTGCCTCTAAGAAGCATTCTGGCTGTACTTCTCCCAAGGAAGGTTTGTTTGTCCTTTTGGCAGACTGTACTGCTGTCAATATTCTTCACCTCTTCACCGGCACCATAGTTCAAATGCATTGATTCTTCTTTGTCCTTCTTTATCCAATGTCCACCTTTCACATGCATATGAAGCAATTGAAAATACAATGGTTTGGATCTGGCAAGGCTTAGTCCTTAAAATAACATCCTTACTTTTCAGCACTTTAAAGAGGTCTTGTGCCACAGATTTACTCAGTGCAATACACCCTTTGATCTCTTGGCTGCTGCTTCCACGAGCATTGATTGTGGACCCAAGCAAGATAAACTCCTTGACAACTTCCACCTTTTCTCCATTTATCACGATGCTACCTATTGATCCAGTTGTGAAGATTTTGGTCATCTTGACATTAAGTTGTAATCTATACTGAAGGCTGCAGTCCTTGATTGTCATCAGCAAGAGCTTCAAATCCTGCCTTTCAGCAAGCAAGGTTGTGTTATCTGTATATCACAAGTTGTGGTTAACCCTTTGTCCAAATCTGATGCACATTCTTCTTCCTATGAACTAGCTTCTCTGATGTCTTGCTCAGCAGACTGAATAAGCATGGTGAGAAGATACAACCCTGAGACACACCTTTTGAGATTTTAAACCATGCAGTATGCCCTTGTTTTGTTGGCACAACTGCCTCTTGACCCATGTGCAGGTTTGCCATGAGCACAATGAAATATTCTGGAATTCTCATTCTTGTCAAGGATATCCATAGTTTGCTATGATCCACACCGCCAAATTCTTTTGCATAGTCAATAAAGCACAGGTAAACCTCTTTTGGGTATTTTCTGTTTTTACCCAAGATCCATCTGACACCAGCAATGGTACCCCTTGTTCCACATCCTGGCCTTCTGCTCACTTTGGCCGTGCGACCATAACCCTTCAAGCATTAGGCTCCTTGTCTGTGAAAAGGAATTAGACTAAGTATTCCCTAAGATTCCTCCATCTGTGAGATGCTCTGGCCCTGGGCTTCCATGAGGAGGACACCATGACATGCTTTTTGATTCTAGTGCAGCCCCAAGTGTCCAGAGAAGCACTTGGGGACTGGATGGACATGAAGGAAGTTCTCTTCATCCTGGGCCACCAAATTTTGTTCTGTGTGCACTAATATTGTATTCTTTCTCATTATTTGCCTTCCTCTTCCTCCCATTCTCCTTTTGAGCCTTAGGGGACTACAGGAAGGGGAAGGGGGTGGTAACCAATTGGTAAGGGAGGTGACGTAGAGGAGGAGCTGTTATCCCTTCCTATTATGTAGAATATTTCAAGGCTACCTCTTCTGGTACCAGGAACCTCTGAGTCTTGGCCAGCGTAAAAGTGGATCCTGACTAAGCTCCCTCTAGCCCCAAAGGCAGGTTGGCTGGAGGGATATTCCCTTCCCTCTTAACTTTCTGGGTCACGTTTCTAGGAAGCTATCCAAAGAAATCTTATAAAACCTACTGTGCGTTGGGGTTTGTGCCTTGCACAGAGATGGAGCTCGCTAAGTTCTTCTTGACGAAAGGAGTAGCTGAGTGAGGCTCGCGTGACCTGCCCATGTAGTTCCTGATCGAACGTAAGACTTGGTGTCACATGTTGGGGGTGGGAAAGTCTTCATCAGAAAGAGAACTTCGCCCAGGTCACCTTTGAGCAGCTAAAGAGGGAAGTTGATTGTTCATAGACTCATTTCCCCAGGCTATTGGGAAAAGGGAAGAAAACTGGTTAGGTAGGGCTCACCAGTTCTACCTTCCTCTGAACCCCCATTTGGAAAATGATACACAGCTACTTGCGTCTTTCATGGTCGCTCTTCCCACCCTGTAGATGCAATGAAGGGTGAGCATCTTGCTCACCTAGGCGCGTGTTGGCAATGTGTCTTCCAGTCACACACCCATTTCAATCTAACAAGGAGCTGTGAATTTTGTGGCTTTTTTTTTTTTTTGGCACCCTTACACATTCTCTTGGCATTTTCCTGAAACCGTATATGTAGGAGGTAGATGTGGGGAGAGAGTAAAAGCAGTTACCGCCCAGGACTCAAATGCGTACACACGTGTTAAAGCCACATCCTTGCAGGTTTACCATCTTCCTGCCTTAAATATCTCCCCCAATCCCAATGCACCAATGCGATGACTTGAAGGTTTCCCTAATTCCAGGGAGGGTCCCCACTGGGGACAAGAGGTACTCTAGTGAGAGAATCAATGCTTTAAGTGATGAGTTTGAGAATAAATTTAATTTAAAATAACATTTATTGTATCTGTAAAATGCACTGAAGCTAATGTGATACCCCTGAGATGGCCCAAGAGAGAGCAGTTGAACATCTATTCTGGCCTTAGTCTTAAGAAAGTAGAGAGAGTCGCCTTTTGAAAAATAAGAATATTTAACAAGATGATTTAATAGAGGCTCAAGGGATCCTGAGTGTATATGCATTTATGACAGATAAATCATATGGGAAGGGGGAGGTATTTTAAAACGAGAAGCAGCTACATTTAGCAGAGAGCTAGCAGCAACCTCAAAGCTGTGGCACTAGCAGAGCAGTCTGTGCTTAGGGGGAGGACATGAGGAGGAAACTAAGCTCCTAATGAGGCCCAAGGCTTTGGAATTGACACCTGGACCCTTAAGGGGGCTGGAGAGAAGGAGTGCGGGAAAGGGTTAAAACTGGTAGACCCAAGGCAAATATCTGGAACCTTCCAACTTAGCCACAGTGCAAAGAGTCCAAGTTTCAGAGGTGCAGTGAGATTGGGTCAATCCTCAAATCATCACTAATTTAGTGTCCTAGGAAAAGCGATTTCATTTTATGGCATAAGGACCAAAATCTCTAATGATCAAAATTGCTTAAATTATTCAACATAATCTTTGTGATAAATGTATGGTACAAAGTAAACTCTAATTTTTCATCAGGGTTTTAAGAATTAGGAAACAAACTAAAATATATTATTGATAATAATTAACTAATAAATATTGGACATGCCCTGATGGTATAATGAGTTATATTTTAGGCTGCTAACCACGAGGTCAGCAGTTCATGCACCAGCTACACGGCAGCAGAAAGCTGAGGGTCCTCGACTCTCATAAAGATGTCAGGCTTGCAAACCCAGAAGGGCAGTTCTATCTTGTCCAACGGTCGCTATGCGTCACTATTGACTTGATGGGAATTAGCTTAGTTTTTTTGTTTGGGGATGTTTTTGTGTCTGTTTTTTTTTATTTTTTAAATTATTTCTTAGGGAACTCTTGTTGAGGTAGTTAAGCTTTAACAGAGATCAAAAAAATAAATTTCCAATGAAGCAATTTTTGTTCCCTGGATCAGGCAATGTGGAAATCTATCTTTTACAGGGAAAAGTACAAACAACATGAAGTATTATTACGGTAAGCAATTAAGTGGTGAAACGAAATAGGGTCTGGGTGCTTGGATCCATTAGGCCCAGAAAGTCCAGTGCCTGAGGCCCATAAAACCTTTAACTGAATTTATTTTACAACCTGTAGAAAATGAGATAGAATAATGTCTATATGATAATTAACCCAGCATGGATTATATTTGTCTTTATACCAACACACTTATAAAATGTAATTTTTAATATTTTGTGTTGAGGAGGGTGCTGAAGTAAACAGAAGTGCTTTCCACGGTATTTTGGTAAAGTTCCTTTAAAAAATTTCAATCTGACACATTATGTGAGGGTTTGCTCATTTACAGTTTTCCCTTAAATCTGCTTTCTTTTTCCCCTAGGTTCCTTGCTATCAGAAGATTTAGGTTTTGGTTTTAGTTCTGGTGCTATTTCTTGAAGAAACAACTTCAATCTCCTCTATTTCATTTTCTCACCTATAAACTTTATAGATGATTTACATCCCCAGTGCCCAGCATAGAACCTACCCAAAACAACAAAAATCCACTACCATTGTCAATTCTGACTCACAGTAACTCTATATACATATAGGGTTTCTTAGACTGTGAATCTTTATGTGAGTAAACAACCTCATCTTTCTCTTGTGGATTGGCTGCTGGGTTCGAACAACCAACCTTTCAGTTAGCAGCCCAGTACCCAAGCCACAGAACCACCAGGGCTCTGTCCTATAGTCCAGGGTAAATTAGTCTGTGCAATGTTGTTGTGGAAATAGCACAGACTTTGGAGGGTGCCATTATGGGTTCTGCAATTTACTGCTGTGGGTAAGTCAATTAGCCTCATTGCTCCTGATCTCTAAAATAGGGACATAAAAACATTCTTCCTCTAAGAGTTGTTAAGAGCGCTACATGATACTACAGTGGGTGCTGCCCCAAAGATCCAACAGTTTGAAGTTAGCAGGTGGTCTGCGGAGAAAGGTGCAGTAGTCTGCTTCTGTAAAGATGTACACTCTTAGAAACTCCAGGCGGGCGATTGCACTCTGTCCTGTAGAGTCATTATGAACCAGAACCTGCTTGAAGGCAGTGGGAGTTTTGTGTTGTGTTGTTGTGTTTTTACTTTATCTTATTTTATTTGATCACAACATAGCTTGGCCATATTTCAGAACTTCTTATCATTGATCTTTTTTACTTCCCACTCAAGGAAGCATACTGGAATGCAAGTGAGTCAGAATTCATCTGGAAATAACCTTGAATTTATTCTAACCTTTGTTAAAATGGATATGTCATCCTCAAACTTCTAAGCTATTTCTACTATTGTTGTTGTTTCCATGCAGAGTGACCCCATACAAACTAGAACCACTACATAGGGTTTTCTAGCTTGCAATCTTTAGCAGAACAGATTGCCAAGTTTTTCTCCTAAGTGGGCTAGAAGAGCCAACTTTTCAGTTAGTGTTACTCAATACCACCAAATCCATTCTTATTCGTAGCAACCCTATGAGATAGGGTAGAACTGCCCCCTTTGGGTTTCTTGGACTGTAACTTTTTATGGGAGTAGGAAGTCTTATTTACTCCCATTGATTAGCATTAGAAATCTCTATCTCACCTCCCAAGTTCCTGATCCCAGAATGAGAACCAGTGCCCCATGACAGGTAGATTTCAATTGTCTTAATTTTCATCAGAATCATCTCTCCTCTCACGAGGCAGTTCTGCTCTGCCCCACAGGGTTCCTATGAGTCAACTTTGGCTTGATGGCAGTGGAAGTGATGTCCCAGGGGTATGATTGATAATGTTTTCTAACATAAAATGACAACTATGTCTCTAAGGTGAACCAGAGACATATATGAACCATATATGCATGAATGGACTTTGGGATTGTATTTAATTCTAGCCCAAATCTAAGAACAATTAGTTCTTATGACATGATCCTGCTTGATGCTCACCCTCATGAAGATATCACTGAAAATGTGGGTGCTACAGCAAAGTGTGGTGAAGAAACTAGATGGTGCCTGGCTATCAGAAAGAATAGCATCTGGGTCTTAAAGGCTTGACAGCAGCCATCTAAGTGAGATGGTAACTAAGTCCACATGGAAGAAGCACACCAGCCTGTGTGATTCATGGATTGTAAATAATATAATCCAAATATAAAGGAGAGAATGGTATCAGATCTTGAATTGTGAAGACCTGATTTGTAGAAGGCTATGGATGACAATGGAAACCCAAAATCCATTGGCAGGGTACACATATGGATTAAGTCTTCAATGAATCTCCACTAATCATAGCTGAGGGATATGAATAGCCTTGTTATCAGATAGAGAGCATTGTAAAGTCAATTATGGCAGACATTGTTAGATTAGAAAGTAATGTCTTGTCTTTTGATCTGTCTTTTCACCCATTTTAAAGCTGTTTCCATTTATTGCGGGGGGGGGGGGGGCAGGGCGGGATGAAGAAGAAATACATGTGGATTAAACTTCTGGTGAACCTCCTCTGACCATGGACCAGGGATGTGAATAGCCTTACTAACATGCAGAATGCACTGGAAAGTGGATGGTTGCAGCTGCAGTTAGGTTAAAATTTCACATCTAGTCATTTGATATCGCTTATGATTCATTTAAATGTGTTCTAGTTGTTTTGTTTTGTTTTCTGTATGTGAAATGCAGGATAGCAAAATCTATGGAGACAGTAACTGGATTAATGGTTCATTAGGAGTGTGACAGGGCAGCTTGGGGGGGGAAATCAGGAGCTAATAACAATGGGTTCAAGAGCAAAGAAAATGTTCTAAAACTGATTGTGGTGATGATCATACAACTCTTTTTGATGTGACTGAACTATTGAATTGTATGATATGTGAATTATAAGGCAACAACTGTTGAAAAATCCAAGCTCTAAAAAATAATTTCTGGACTAAAAGAAAAGAATCAATTCTTCTATGGACAATAGAGAAGAGGGTGAAGGGAGATGTCGGACAGTGTAAGATATGACAAAATAATAACAATTTATAAATTATCAAGGGTTCATGAGGGAGAGGGGAGTGGAGAGGGAGGGGGGAAATGAGGAGCTGATACCAAGGGCTCAAGTAGAAAGCAAATGTTTTGAGAATGATGAGGGCAACAAATGTACAAATGTGCTTGACACAATAGATGGATGTATGGATTGTGATAAGAGTTGTAGGAGCCCCAATAAAATGATTTTAAAAAAAGAATCAGCACTTCTAGAAGCAATGAGATCTTCAGTTGTTAATGTCAAGGTCAGGAGTTCAAATCCACTAGCAGCTTCTCAGGAGAAAGATGAAGCTGTCTGTTTCCTTAAGAATTTATAGTCTCCAAATCCCTAAAGAACAGTTCTACTCTATCCTGTAAGGTTTTTATGGGTCAGATTTGACTCAATGGCAGTGGGCTTTTAAGGGGCCTTGGGAAGTAGAAGAAATAACTAAAAGGCAAAAGACATTTATACAGGTCTAAATACAGGCATGCACATATGTAAATATATATATAAGATAGGGAAATAGATCTATGTGCATATGTTTATATGTTAAGTATTGAGGTAGCAGATGGACATTGACTTCTACTGAAGTCCTCCCACAATGAAAGAACACTTTGTTCTAATAAACCAGCATTCTGTGATGCTCACCTTCCTGACACAATCCCTGAAGACAAAATGGGTTCTGAAGACAAAATGGGTGCATAAGCAAATGTGGTGAAGAAAGCTGATGGTGCCCAGCTATAGAAAGATATAGCATCTGGGGTTTTAAAGGCAAAGTCCACATGGAAGAAGCACACTAGGCTGTGTGATCATGACCCAATGGGTAGGATCAAAGACCCAAACCAAAAAATCATATCAATGTGAATGAGGAGGAGTGCGGAGTGGAGACCCAAAGCCCATCTATAGAAAATTGGACATCCCCTTACTAAAGGGTCACAAGGAGAAGACAAGCCAGTCAGGGTGAAGTATAGCATCGATGAAACATACAACTTTCCTCTAGTTCTTTAATGCTTCCTCCCCCACCCCTCTCCACTCTCTTGACTCCAATTCTACCTTACAAATCTGGCTAGCCCAGAACATGTGCACTCATACAGATAAGAGCTGGAAACACAGGGAATCCAGGACAAATAAACCCCTCAGGACAAAGAGAGAGGCTATACCAGGAGGGTAAGGGGAAGGTAGGGGGAGAAAGGTGGAACCGATCACAATGATCAACATATAACCCCCTCCCAGTGGGACAGACAACAGAAAAGTGGGTGAAGGGAGACATTGGTCAGTGTAAGACATGAAAAAAATATATAAATTATCAAGGGTTCATGAAGAAGAGAGGATGGGGAGGGGAGAAAATGAGCTGATATCAAGGGCTCAAGTAGAAAGGAAATGTTTTGAAAATAATGGCAACATATGTATAAATGTGCTTGACACCATGGATGGGTGCATGGATTGTGACAAGAGTTGTACAAGCCCCCAATAAAATGATTTTAAAAAAGAGTTACAGTCCCAAGGGCTCAAATAGAAAGTAAATATTTAGAAAATGATGATGGCAACATATGTACAAATATGCTTGATACAGTTAATGTATGGAATGTTATGAGAGCTTTAAGAGCCCTCAATAAAATGATTTTTGAAAAAGAGCTGTATGAGCCCCCAATAAAACGATTAAAAAATAATAATACCCACTTGCTCCTCCAAAGAACTTTCCAAAGCTGGTGCTGGGCTTTCTGGTCTACTGCAGAGCTTTGTTATTTCAGCTATCCATCTCTGAGAATGAGGTAGGATTAACTGCACTCGCCTCTCTCAAGCTGAGCACTGTGACCTTAATATAGCCCTGTAAGTGAAATTCAAATGGGAGTAACTCCTAGCAGCTTGTTGGGGTACACTGAGCATGTTTCTCCGGACCTTCTCAGAATTTGGAAGGAATGAGCAATTAGTGACAAGGACAAAGTCTCAACTTATTTAAGGTTCTCTCTGTGTCTCTGCAGGGTCAGCAGCTTCTGAAGGCCAGAAGGAACTGATTGGTGCCATTGGTGGGTCTGTGACTTTCCCTCTAAACCTCTCAGTAGTAAATGTTGGCAGCATTGTCTGGATCTTCAACTCAACTCTCGTGACCTTCCAGCCACCAAAGCCAGAAAAGCCACCCATGATTATAGTGACCCAAAGTCATAAAGAGGAAAGAGTGAGCTTCCGAAATGGAGAGTGCTCCCTGACACTCAGCAAGCTGCAGAAGAGTGACTCCGGTACCTACCGTGTGGAAGTACACAGCACAGTGAAACGGTTCTTCACTCAGGAGTATGTGCTGCGTGTTTATGGTGAGCAGAATTTGTCAAGAATGTGGAAGAGGGGATTCCTAAGGTTCATTAGTGGTATGACAGGGGAGGTTGTGAATGACATAGCTATAGCTGACTCCTGAGGTCCCTTCTACTCAAATATTCTATGATAGGTAGTGTGGGGCAGCAGTGAGTCAAACGGCAAATAACAATCACATCGTCCTAGGTCAAATGCTGACCCCTTACTCACTAGCCCCTTAAACACCCTACACAAATACTTAACCTCAATATTCCTATCTGTAATGGGGAGGAAAGTGATACCTAAGTTTAGCCTAAATGTCAATCACACCCCTTCCCTTACGGATTCCAACCAATTGAGAAGCAATCACACGAACCAAAAGATAAAAACAGCGACTTTATTTCTGGTAAATGTAAACAGAAGAAACACTTTCCTCTGTGTCTAAGTCAAGTAACACACCCAAGGAAATTTACTTACCAAGACAAATAATAAATAACTCTGTCTGCTACAAGAGGAATGGCTGCCACACCTTCATCGAACCCTACTGTCACAGACACCAGGAGGTGGTCCCCCAGCCATACTGGTAGAAGGCAGGCCAGGCGTCTTCAGCCAGGTGTGTTTTCCATAGAAATACAATTTAAGGGAGAAGACCTGAATTCTTCAGGCAAGCTAGCCTGGTATGTTAGACAGGGTTCTCTAGAGAAACAAAACCAGGGCACTTATGATTTGATATATTTATATAGATATATACAACATAAGAAATAAACAGTTAATTAGTCTATAGAGCAGTACAAATGGCTCAGTGAAACTCACTTCTGTGAGACAGCTAATACATTGGCAGTCCTTCAAGTCTTGAGGGCCACTGGGTGCAAGTCAAGGAAGCAGAGAGGTGAGTCCTCTGCAAAGCAATTGGGGGAATCTGGCCACAGGCAGCCAACAGCAAGGCAGGTCACCAACAGTCAACCAGGTGGCAGGGTCTGACAGTCCCCAGCTCAAGCAATGTATACTCCAGTAGCGTGGCAAAGCAGGTCTTGAAGGAACCTCAAACTATAGCAACACAGTCGATGGGTTAGATATCCCCCAGTCAGTGTAGCTTGCAAGTTGACGCAGAGAACCAGCTAAGGCAGTCGCACACTGGTCTGATTATCAAAGAGCAAGAGACAAGAAAGGCAAGGCTCACCGAGCCATTTATCTCTCTGTCCTTCAATTAATCCCACATATGTTCATTGGCCATGTGGGCACAATAAACCAACCTATCACACCTAGGAAGGAAGAAAAGGGCAAACCCCATGGGATCCATTTGCCTTTAACAACTCAAACTGTAGAGGAAGGTAGATGATGAATATCTGCTTCCCAGTCTCTCACTAATTAATTAACCAGCTGCTTGTCCTCTGAGGGGAAGGCGTGTGCATCAGGTAGAGATGGAGACCAGAAGTGTTACTCCCGCTTCCTCCCGGAGAGTAACATCAAATCTCTCGAAGGAAGCTCACGAACAGGCTATCCCATAGCTAAATTTGGCCCGTTTTGATATTCGCACAAATCAGACCCTATTGTTCCACCTCTTTTGTGTTTGGCTGATGAGTATGCCTGCGAGAGTCACGCGCAATGGAGCAGTTATTTGTTCTTTTTACCAATTATGTAGAGATCTCCATTCCTCCCTCCCTCCTGTCCTTCCTCGCCCCCTCCTTTCCCCACTCCCTCCTTCTCTCCCTTCCTCTCTTCCTCTCCTTCCCTGCATCCCTTTCTTGCTTCCTCTCCTCCTCCCTTTTTCACTCCCTCTTCCCTTCTGCCCTCAACTCTGCACTGCTTTCAGGCAGACTGGGCTGGGCACTGGCCACGCGGGGCTTGGTCGGACCCAGACACTGAGGAGACAGTCTGCAAGCCCTCCCTGGTGCTGGGAGGTGAACGCATGGTAAAAGGGAAGAGTGGGTTAGGCCCTCCTCTGTAGTCAGGCTGCTCACTGCCTGTTTGCTAGTGCTTCCATCTGTCCGTCTGTCCATGTACCCACCTACCCTGCACCAAGGACCCACCTCGAGGCCAGCAGGCTGTGACAGGTGGTGGGGAATCCTCCAAAAAATGAACAGAATGTGTGCAGTTAGTCCAGCACGTGGTGTTTTGTTATATTTCATAACTGGCAACTGGGTTCCATCATTATCAGAATTATTATTACCAGAATTATAGAATCATGGGCAAGCCGACTTGGATGTTCTCTTTCCCAGATAATCATGAGAATTCTGCCCTGATAGGCTGCTTCCTCCCTCCTCTGGAATGCTCCCCAGGAAATCCAGGTTCAGGAGGCCCAGGGAGGGATCATTCAGAGCACGGGCTCTACGCAGAGTTTCCAGCCCTGATGGTCTGTGTCTCTTTCACAGAACACCTTTCAAAGCCCAAAGTGACCATGGGTCTGGAGAACACAAAGAATGGGACCTGCACGGTCAATCTCACATGCTCCCTGGAACAGCAAGGCGAGGATGTGACTTACAGCTGGAAGTCCTTGGGGAAGGCAGCCAATGAGTCCCATGTTGGCGCCATCTTCCCCCTTTCCTGGAGACTGGGGGAAAGGAACATGACCTTCATCTGCGAAGCCACGAACCCTGTCAGCAGTAACATCTCACACCCTGTCTCGTCCTGGAAGCTTTGTGAAGGTGCGGCTCTTCCTTTGCTTCAGGAGCCTTCTGGTCCTGGTCCCCACGGGAACAATCCTTGTTCAAAGACTGAAAGCCCTCAGAAAGTCGCTGGGCGGGGAGGAAGGTGGTGGTTACTTCAACATCCAGGCTACTTAGAGTTTCCTAACACTCTTCCTTTTCCTGTGCCCTTCCTGCTCTCTCTTTAAAGGTGCTGCCGAGGGCTCCGGTGTCCCCACGACTCTCCTGTACTACCTGTTGATGTTCGTGCTCTGTATACTGATTCTAGGACTCCTTTTAATGATACAGAGAATGAGAAGAAAAGGTTTGAACTCCCCTAAGTTGGACCATGCGCTATTCTTGCCCTTTTGTATTTGAAGAGCACACGCCAACCTGTGTGCCAGGTTTGGTATTGGCACTGAGGAAATAGAGCTGAAGGAGTCATAATCTCTTACCACAAGGCCAACACAGTCAGCCTTCACCCTTAGTTCCAGAGAAGAGAGTGCTTGAGTCCATTAACGTCACTCTTGAGGTCAACTCCTAGTGCATGGCTGCGCCTTTCCCTCCTCTGGAGCACCAGGTTCTGACCCAGCCAGGACTGTTCCAGTGACAGGGCTGGCCTCCAACTCTGAGCTCCCCACAGACCAGCACCTTCCACTCTCTTCCATCTAGCCAATGCTGACTCATAGCGAACCCCTGCGGGTTTCTGAGACTATAATTGTTCACGACAGTAAAACATCTGTCTTTCTCCCATGGAGCTGCTAGGAATTTTGAACTCCCAACCATGAGGATTGCAGCCCAAGGCTTAACCACTACACCAGGGCTCCACCTTCCACTAGTCCTTCCTAATTGCTTCCCTGTCAGAGGCCCCATCCAGTCCTCTTCAGTGGCTCAATCCCAGATTTTTCTCTTAACTTCCCATCTCAGGCTGGGCACAGCCTTCCTGGAGATGCCCTAAATGGCCAAAGAGTGGCTCGATCCTTCCCTCTCCTCCATGCCATGGTCTGTGTCTCCCCACCCTGCTGTTCTGGTTGCTCAGGCTCCAGCTGCACAAAGTGGGCCTTGAAAAGACTCCTAAACAGAAGTCTTGTGTGGTATGCACATGTTGAGATTACCCCTCTTTCTCAGGAGCCTTCGGGAAGCATTTCTAACCGTCTTTGCCTCCCACTTTGGCTGCCTCGATCCGATTGAGAGCAGGAAGTGAGTGAGGAAGGTGACCAGTTTATCCCGGTTTGTCTGGGTCTTTCCTGGCTTTAGCCCTGACACTTCTGTGGGATGAAAAACCCTTCATTTTCAGGAAAATTGGGGTGGTTGGTCCCCCTCAGTGATTGGATGGGGTGGCGGGTGCCTGGGGGTGATGAGTGGTCTGAGAGACTAATTCTGACTCTCCAATTGGCTTCAGTGATTGCTGAAAAAATAAAGGGAATCGAAATACATCAAGACATTCCCACCATCTGCTCCCATTTGGAAGATGCGCTGTATGACAAGATCACTTACCCCAGTGTGAGTTCTTTCTCATCTCTCACCGGTCTCTTTCTTCTCTCCAACGTTCTCCTGGTTCTGCTTGGGGTGGCCACATGAGCTTAGGCAGCATGAGGGTAGGGAGGGGCAAAAGGAGCCCTTGAAGCCCTATGCACCCATGCCTCCCCCCAGCCTGTATGAATTCTTTCTTGTGCAGGAACTGGAGCTATATCTCCAGAGCACCTGGTTCTAACCCAACCAGTACCACTCCCACATGCTCCATAGAGCCATCCTCTCTAACCCACGGTCCACACCAGCCCCTTCAACAGCCAGTCCTCGTGCAGTGGGATGGGACAGTGGGTAGAGAAGGGTGGCTCTGACCTTTTGTTGGAGTCCTTGTAGCCTGGAGATGCCTCTCTCCACTAAGGGGACTCCATGAGTCATCTGGCTTTATTGCGCCCACACTGAAGGCTGTCTAAGTGTAGGGCATGGAGCTGACGTGAATGAACACAAACGTCATTCAAAGGAAACTCTATGAAAGAACATCTTATGAGTAAAGCATTAACAAGATGCAAATTGGGCGAACTTCGGAAGCCTCCCCAGGAGCAATCATCACAGTCCAGGCTGCACTAGCTCTGGAGAGGTCACAGGAATCGTTCCTACATTGGCCCTTTTAATAAAGGAATAGAAATACTTTGATACCTCAAAACCCTAATGTTACTTCAGCCTTCAGTGCCTCCTCCTCAGATCGCGGAGGAGACACTCTGTTTCCTCTTTGAAGCTGCAAGTGTTCCTGAGAGCGCTGTCTTTCTTCTCTTTCTCTGTGCCCCGCTCAGGCCAGTGCAGTCACTTTATCACCATCCCCCCACCCCCACCCCCCTTGCTCAGGAACATCCCCAGGAAGCCACAGGACTCTCCTAGAAGCCCAGGGATAAACTTAACTGACGTGGCATCTTATTCTCCACGCAGGGAGGGGTTTTTCCCTATTGTTTTTGTTTGGCTTTCATTTTTGTTTTGTTCTGTAGTCACGTTTACTGAGTGGCTTCGAGTTGCCTTTTGAATGAGGGAAATTTTTATTTGCAACATTGACATTACTACATAGGATTATGCGCTTTTCAGTAAACCAGTTGCCATCACCCTGGTTCCTGGCAACACCATGTGTGTCAGAGGACAACTCAGTAGGTCACCACGTCTTTCTTCTGAGGGACCTCTGGCTGGAATCCGACAAGTAACCTTGTGGTTGGTGGCCCAGCCCTTGAACCACTTGCTTCAACCCAGGGACTGCCAAGCTAGTTTACGACACACAAGCCAAACTCACTGCCATCGGTGGGTGCTGACGCAGAGCGACCCCAGAGAACAGGGTCGAACCCCACTGCGGGTTTCTGGTACTGTAACTGCTATGGGAGTAGAAAGCCCTCTCTTTCTCCCTCAGAACAGCTGGTGGTTTTGAATCACTGACTATGCAGTTAGCAACCCAATGAGTAACCCCTAGAGGCTTGTAACTAATGGGACTTCAGTATTTTGTTTGAATTCATTTAGAGCATAGATTTAGTCTTTCAACTGCTTCATGGATGGGAAAAATGATCATAGAAGTCACCGGCAGGAGCATGGCCCACCACCGGACCGAATCCAGTTCCAAACCTTCTCTGTCTCCCTCCACTTTTGCTTTCCCCTCTCTGGTCTATGCGACTCCAGAGTGGGTGATTATTTCTTTTGTTTGTTTTTTAATAGAAAGCTACCCCAGAGGAAGATCTAATACATACACTTTATTCCGTTGTGCACATTCCAAAAAAGGTAAGACACTTTATAGCTGAACTTTGTCTTAGTTGTTCCATCCCTTTCCTGATGCACGCTCAGGTTAAAACGTCTTAGACCCCAAACCAAACCAAATTCACTGCCACCGAGTTGATGCTGCCTCGTAATGACTAGGTCAGGATAGAATTGCCCCTGTGAGTATCCGAGACAGTGACTCTTTTTGGGAGTAGAAAGCTCTGTCTTTCTCCCACAGAGTGGCTAGTGGTTTCAAACTGTAGATCTTGGGATCGCAGCCCGACTGGTAACCACTACACCATGACTCCAAGGCCTCCCATTTCCTGTACTAAGATACACCTGGGCACTCCTTCATTCCCTTGCTTAGGATTGCATCAAATTGGGGGGAATAGGAGAGAATTGTGTTTTAGGAGTCAACTAGGATAATTTTCAACAGATACCAATAAGAGAAGGTTCTAGGTAGAAATTATTAAAAAAAAACAACTTGGAAGATCCTGACTAAAGTCATGGATGAGAGACAAAGAGTTGCTGGGGAGGAGACTCCAGCTTGCCTCTGAGCCACCAATAAATGGAGAAGGAGGAGATTCCTACTTCTTTTCCTTCAGCTACTTGACATCTGATTGGCACTCTCCCCTCACTCACTCTACAAGCATGGAGAACTTTAAAGCCTATTCCACTACAAATTACGCTTGGCAGAAACAATGGTAGGTACCTCCATGTTGTCTCCTGTCCTAACCAGATCAGAAAAGATGGAGATCATTAAGTAATTTGCTTAATTACCAGAAAGAGCAATTCTGATGGCTTATTGGGAGGAAGTTCAGTTCCTCCACGGCAAATTGGCAACACTAGGAGGAAGTATTAAACAGTTGAAGCAAGCACAGTGTGTGTGTGTAGTGGGTAGGGGAGAAGAGGGGGAAGAGGGACAGGCCGGCAGTTGGTTTGGGAAACCTTAGAAATGAAGTGGCTTGGGTGGCAGGATCCCACGGGAGATCCATGCCCCATAGTCTCCAGTGCTACTTACCTTCCAACAGGTGGACAACCCCCCCTCACCACCCATGACTGCAGACACACCAGGGCTGTTTGCCTATGAGAATATCATCTAACTCTTCTCACATCTCATCCCAAAGCAAGCTAGCAAGCAAAAGAATTCACCGACTTGACCAGAAACATCAAGGAAGACGTGGTGGCGTGAAATTTCTTAATACAGCTCTTCTATCCATGTCTCTGTAACTCCCAGCAAATGGTTTGGTGGACTATGCAAATAGGGCGTTTGTGACACCGATATAAGGAATGGGTCAATTTTCATGACCACCCCGCTGGCTAGAAAGGATGAGCTATCTTTGAAGCAAGAGCAGAGACAGCAAGCCCAGGACCACGGAGAAAGCACGTCCAAGATCTATCTGCAGCGCAGACACCAAGATGCACCTGAAACTGTGGCACGGGGAAGGGGGAAACTGAGCCTGAGACACATTTTTTAATCTAGAATGGAAGACTGAGAGTGGAGAATGGTATTTACAAACCAAACTTTAAAGACAGCTCTTTCAACTCAGCCAGTGCATCTCAGGTGCAGCCAGTGCTTGCCTATCCGGGAGGTTTGTTTTCTTTGGTTGTTTGATTATTTGTTTGTTTGGTTGGTTGCTTTGCTTGTTTTTTTGTTTGTTTGAAACAAGTCAGTTTCAATTTTACTTCTCCTCCTTTTATAGCCACTCAAACCAGGGGCTGATGGGTAAAGAATCTGGAGGTTTTTAAGGTTGTCACCCTTTTATGTTTTAAAATTTTTTAAATTTTATTTATTTTGTCACTATTTCCCCCTTTTATTTGTGGGATAAAAGCATACAAACAAAAAGATAGTGTGTCTCAGTCACAACACCCACCCCACCCATCCCCGGTGTGTGATTCTTCCCTCTTTTCTTTTTATTTTTCCCACCCACTCTCCCTCCTTATTCTCCTGTCCTTAGCTTCTCCCTCCCACCCCTGCCCTGGGCCGCATCATAGTCTTCAGTCTTTTCCTTTGGTATAAATCCATTTTTTTCTTTATAATAATGGTGTCATAAAATATTTCTCTTTCTGAGACTGACTAACTTTGCAGAGCATAATGTCCTACAATGTTGTCCCTGTCATTAGCTGTTTAACATACTTCTCATTGTTTTATACGGGTGTATAATATTCCAATGTTTATATATACCAAATGAAGTTTTTGATTATTTATCCATTTTCCTCCACAGACCAGGCTTTTGTTTGTTTCCGTCTTTTTGCTAATATAGAAATTGCTCACAATAGACATAACTGTGCATATATCTGTTCTTGTTTCGGGCTCCATTTCCTTAGGGCATATTACAAGTTGAGAGATTGCAGGGTCATAGGGTAATGCTGTAGTTGCATTTGCTTAAGGAAGTGCTAAACTGTTTTCCATAGTGGTTGTACAGTTCCGCAACACCACTTGCAAAGTATGAGTGTCCCAACCTCTCCACATCCTCTCCAGCATTTATTATTTTCTGGTTTTTGCTTTGTTTTGTTTTGATTTAATTTTGCTAAGAATGTCAGTGTGAAGTGGTATCTCGTCATTGTTTACTTTGTATTTCTCCTATAGCTAATGAACACAAGCATTTCTTATCTGACTGTTGGACACCTGGATGTCATCTGTAGTCATTGCCTATTCATGTCTTGTGCCCATTTTTATTATTGAGTCAGTTGTGTGTTATAGTTTTCTATAGATTTTTGAAATTAGCCCTTTATCTGGAATATTATTCCCAAACATGTTTTTCTTATCAGTGTGTCCTCTTTTTACTCTTTTGATGAAGTCTTTAAAAAGATTTTTTTTATGAAATCTTTTAATATGCGTGCATGTCATATTTTTCAGAAAGTCCCAGTCCTCTATTTAGTCTTCTGTAGTATTGATGTATCGACACCTTGTATTAGGGCCATTAAGTTTGTCCCTTTTTATCATTTATGATCTTTATGGTGGTAGCACCTCTATTTTGGTCTTTGGTCCATATTGTGCTTGTTTTAGTGCATTGTGTGAGATATGGGTCCTGTTTCATTCTTTTGCAGATGGAGATCCAATTTTCCCAGCACCATATATAAAAAAAGGCTATCTCTTCCCCACTTACTGTATTGTAGTCCTTTGGCAAAAATCAGCTGTCTGTAGGTGCTTGGCTGTATTTATGGGTTCTCTGTTCTAATCCACTGTCATACCAATATTAAGCTATTTTTGGTTGCCATAGTTATATAATAGGTTTTAAAATCAGGAAGTGAATGATCTAATTTATTTTTAGTTAATATTTATTTATTTTATTAAAAGATCATTTTATTGGGGACTCTTACAGCTCTTATAGCAATCCACATATCAATTGTATCAAGCATATTTGTACATATGTTGCCATCATATGTACACTTCTTTCTATTGAGCCCTTGGTATCAACTCCTCTTTCCCCTCCTCAATCCTCATGACCCCTTAATAAATTATAAATTATTATTATTTTTATATCTTACACTGACCGTTGTCTCCCTTCCCCCACGGTTTCTGTTGTTCATCCCCCTGGAGGGTGTGTGTGTGGTTATGAACAGATCATTGTGATTGGTTCCCCCTTATTTGTTTGTTTGTTGTTGTTTTCTTTTGTTTTTTAGTAGTGTTTTGTTTACCCTGTTTCTTTCCTTTCCACATAAAGTTGGTGATTAGTTTTTTCATTTCCTTGAAGAATTGTATGGGGACTTGGGTCATAATTGCATGAGATTTATAGAGTGTTTCAGTAATATTCAGTAATATTGAATAATTTTACTATATTAAGTCTTCCTATCCATGATCATGGAATATTCCTTCATTTGTGTATGTCTCTTTGTTTCTTGTAAATGTGTTTTAAAGTTTTCTTTGTATAAGTCTTTTGTTTCTCTGGTTAAATTTATTCCTAGGTATCTATCTTTGCAGTAGTTCTTGTAACTGATTTTTCCATTTCAATTTTCCTTTTTCGAATCCTCTTCTTTAATATAGAAGAATCAAATTAATTTTTGCATGTTGATCTTATAGCTTACCAAGTTGCCAATTTTTTTTCCAAATAGTTTTTTAATTGAACCTTGGGGGCTTCTATGTATAGGATTATGTCACCTGAAAATAAAAAGAGTTTTATTTCTTCCATGCAAATTTGGATGCCTTTAATATATTTTGGGGTCTGAGGTAGTTAGTTTATTGTGCCAACCTGGCCAATAAACACATGTGGGGTTAATTGAAGGGCAGAGGGATAAATGGCTCGGTGAGCCTCACCTTTCTAGTTCTCGGGTCTCTTGCTTTGTGATGGTTGGACCAGGGTGCAGCTGCCTTAGCAGTTCCCTGCTTCAACTGGCAAGGCTCACTTCCTGCAAGACATCCCTGAGGAGAAGTCACATGGATCTACCCCAATGCAGCCCTGGGTGCTGGAGCACCGGTGTGAAGACCCCTGCCAGCACTGAGATGTTTACACATTCAATGACTCAGCTTTCCTCCTGCAGTCGGCATCATTGCCTCTGTTGTGTGAGATGGAGGACTTTGTGGACTGGTGTTGGGTTAATGGGTTAATGTTGGACTTGTGGGCTTGGGCAGCACTGGGTTGGGATGTTTTCTCGATGCACACTTAACCTTTATATAAAACTCTCTCTTATACATGTTTCTGTGGATTTGTTTCTCTAAAGTACCCAGACTAACACAGTGTCTTATAACTCTGGTAACGACTTCCAGTGCTTGTCAATACAGGTTTGTGTGTTGCTGTAATGTTGAAGTAGGTTCAGCAGTTTTCAAACTAAGTTCAGACGAGGAAGAAAGACCAGTGATCTACTTAAAAGTCAACCAATGAACACTTATGGATCACAACAGTCTGATCCACAACCAATCATGAGGTTTTTGCAGGAACCACCTACGACCATCAAATTGAATTCAATGTATAGTGACCTTATATACCATTTCTGAGGTTGTAAGTCTTAATAGAAGCAAATAGCCTCACCTTTCTCCAGTGGAGCAGTTGGTGGGTGTGAACCACTTACTTTGCAGATAGCAGTTCAATGCTTACCCAATAGTGCCACCAGACCAGGCAGTGTTTGATTCTCTTGTGTGTGAGGTCACATGATTGCAGAGTTGTTGAAATAGCAGCTAACAAGAACAAATCAACAGAATGCTGGTGAGATCTACATTGATGCAACCTCTACAATGACACTGTCCCCCAGTGCAGGCCACTGTGCCCTTCTCCATCCTGCAGTCTACAGCCTTTAAGCAGCAGTGTGAACCTGAATTCACACCTAATATTTGGTATTCCACACTGAGATTGCTGCTTCTGTGGCAGAGGCATGGGTATTTGCCCGATTCTACTGGAGAATATACATCATTCAGGTTCCACTAGCATTTTGTACTTTCTTGAATTTCTCCACCACAGACAAGTCTGACACCCATACCTTCCAGACCCGTGGGGCTTTCATGTACATTTTTTCCATAGTTATTTAAATGGCTCCTTTGAGAAAAGCTGATCTAGGCTACATGTGTCTGGTTTATAGATGCTGAGATAGAGGCCCAGCAGAACTTAATTTGCCCGCAATTGCATATTTCAGTGTGGCAGATCCAAGGATAATAGAAGCAATGCTTACTCCACTGCCCACCATCCACTGCAGCGCACAGGGAAAACAGGGCCCAAAGTTTAAGCAGAGTGGATCCTCTCTCTCCACAGAGGAAAGGACCTAGCTCTAAAGACAGACAAGTCTGGGTCTAAATCCTCTTACCAGCTGAGTGACCCTGGCTAACAATTTGGGCTTTGTGAGCCTCTTTTCTGATCTCTAAAACCTTCATAAGATGTGTGATGTGGGGATGAAATGAAACAAAGTAAAGGCATTTGGCACATAGTAATGGATTCGTACGTGGTGCAGGATGCTTAGGGAAGGAGATAGTTAATAAAAAAGGGGTTATAACTTCTCAAAAGTCATCCTAGTATTGATAAAAGACAAAAGCACTGACATAGAGAATCAGCCCTTGATGGAGAGTCATCTGGCTAGGAAGAAGAAAGAGTGGGATTTCATGTCCCTCCCAAGTGTTGAAAGAGCTGAAAGAAAAAAAAAACAACACCAAACTTATTACGCACGAAGAAGATCAAGAAACCCTCTCCTTTCCAAAAGGGACCAGTAAGATTTATGTACAAAAACATGCATTATTGTACTATTTTTAATGGTGACATTTCCAAACCTACCTGAGATGCTGACCCTTAATGAAAGGCTCAGCAAATGCAGACATGAAGACGTCTGGGTTACCGAGCTATGTAGATAACACAGATGATGCTATGGCATCATACATGAGAAAAGTAGAACTCCAAACGCAGGGTGCCACATGATTACATGTAGTTGAACAAGTTCTACACTTTTAAATATGAAAAACACGAGGAAAAAATTGGAAGAAAATACATGAAACGACTACCACCTGTTATTTGGTGAGGGCTTGGTTTTAGTCTGTCTTCATTTCCTACGTGATCTTCAGGGAGAAGACACCCATCGCATCGTGTGGTGAAGCAGTTTGGTTAAATGTGCCGTGAGAAAGAAACAGGTGTTGCCTGCTGAGAGGGACTGAGAGGAAAGTCTGAGACCCACTTGTTGAGGGCTGGGTGGTGCGGGCGTATGGAAAGTCTCCTCAGAGTGCGAATAGGGTGGGGACAGGCGAGGAAGCCCCCCAGCGTGATGATCAGAGGAAAAGATTACTCTTCCTCAGAGAAGGTGTCTTGAGGTGAGGAGAGCTGCAGATGGGTGAAGGTTGGGGAGGTGAAGTTCAGGAACCGCTGGACCTGTCAATGAATCTGCTCCCCTACTCTCCCCTCCTCAGAGCCAGGTCAGAGGCTAAGGTAGTGAGGATCCGTCTTTTTCTTTTCTTTTTAACTAGGAGAGAAAATGGGGCTCTGGGAGATCAAAAGGTCTGGAGTCCAGATAGATCCAGTGAGCTCTCTCTCAAAGGTGGTTGCAGCAGGAGTCTTTGCAGGGAGAGCTCAACTGGCAAGCAAAGGAAACCACCAGCGGCCCCAGAGCAGTGTGGTTTGTGAGATGTGTGTCTGCACCATTCTCCTCAACCACCCAGTGAACCGTTTAGTCACCAGCAGTGCGGTGAGCATCACTAAGTCGCAGGCACTATGGGAAACAGCGGGAATGAAATTTGTGAGCAGGAACAGAGGTCTCTACTTTCAGGGTGTTGACATTCTAACAAGGGGAACTAACACTCAAATTACCCCTCAAATAGGGGGGGAAATGGGGTGGAGGAGGTGTCTGACCTTCTCTGACTTCACAAGAAGGAGAGAGATTGATCATCAGCCCCTGCCCAAGGCTGAATTCCTAGGAAGCAGAGGTCAAACATGCCTCCTTGTCAAACTCATTACCAACTCCGATATCATTTGTCCCTCCCACGTCACCCTCTCCTTCTCTGCTGGGTTTCATAGTCCAGTTCAGTGGCTACATTGGACTCAAGGACCATACTCAGTGCTGAGGCTTCCAACTAGGGATGTTAATAGGAACTCAGGATATAAATCTTCAAGCAGGACAGCTTCCTCGGTCCAGAGTGCTGACAAGCTTCTCTCTACCGCCTAGCCCCTTCAACTTCCTATGGCCCACTTGAATAAGTGTTATAAAATTCTTTCAGCTCTTCTGGTAAGTGCACCCCTCTCCACCAATAAGCCTCAAGCTGAGGTACTCAATTCTCTTGCTCCTTAAGTTGGTAGGGCAAGCTCCACCAAATGCCCAGAGGTCCCCGTTCTGCCAGCAAGCCTCCTGCCCAAAGGCACTCAGTTCTCTCACTCCATGGCCAGAGAGCCTGCTGTGCCAGTGTCCCACTTCTACTGCAAGACATCCCTAAGGAGAAGCCACATGGACCTATCCCGATGCAGCCCTGGGTGCTGGAGCAGCCGTGTG
>NW_022111325.1:8208732-8236965 GCF_000313985.2 Echinops telfairi
ATGAGACAGCAGTCTGGCAGCAAATATCTGACTTCCCCCCACAGCTGCCCATATGTCACATCAGGTTGAAGCTAAAGAAAATTAAAACAGTCCACGAGAGTCAAAATTTATATTCTATCTGAATTTAGATACTATTTCAAACAGATATGGCACATTGAACACTAATACAGAAACTATTAAATGGTGTTATTAACCTCACATGCAAGTAAAGCTTTGCTGAAAATAATCTTTCAAATGATTGCAGCAGTACACCAATACAGAACTTCTGGAAATTCAAGCCAGATTAAAGAAGAGTATGTGGAATGAGGAATATAAAGGCTGACATCAGATGCATTATGACTGAAGTCAAAGAATACTGGAAGATGTTTGCTTGTGTTTTAGTGACTACCCAAAGGCATTTGACTGTGTGAATCATAAACACTACAGATAAAACTGAGAAAAATGGGAATTCCAGACCACTTTATTGCACTCATGTGGAACTTATACATCGACCTAGAAGCAATCACTTAAATAGAACAAGGGGTTACTGCTCGCTTTAAAATTAGGGGCTGAATCATTACACTACAGTTATTCAATCTGTGTCTGAGAAAAGAATATGTGGGACGCTGGACTACATGACGATGAGCACAGCTCCAGGATTGGAGGCAGGTTCGTGAACAACTTTCCCTATGCAGAAGACGCACCCTTACTTGCTGGTGGGGGGGGGGGGGGGGGGGGGGGGGGGGTGGGGGGCCAGCCCCCACCGCTAATACTCGGGGGGCGGCGTGGTGGACTTGATGCCGTTGATGAAACACTGCAACCTTCAGTTTGGATTGTAACGCAATGCAAAGAAAGCAAAGCTTCTCGCAACTGGATCAATATACAGCATCGTGATTACTGGAGAAAAGATTGACGTTGTCAAGGATTGCATTTACTTGGATTCACAGTCAATGTTCATGGAAGCAGTAGTCAAGAAATCAAATGCCGTATTCCACTGGGAAAATCTGAAATAGGCTTTTGGGGTTGTTTTTTTTTTAAGTGTTAAAGAGAAATGACCTCACTGTAAGGACAAAGGTGCCTCTGATCCAAGCCAGGGCATTTTCAATGACTTCATCGGCCTGTGAAAGCTGGACAATGAATCAGAAGACCCCAGGGGAACGGGCCCATTGCAATTATGGTACTGGCAAACAATATCGAAAGTCTACGGGTGACAAGACTTCCTCTCATGTTCTTTGGGCATATTATCAGGAGGGACCCAGCTCTGGAGGAGGACATCATGCTTGGTAAAGTAGAAGGTCGTCGAGAAAGAGCAAAGCCCTTAAAGAAATGGATTGACACAGGGGCTGCCACCGTGGACTCAAAGTGGGCTCACGTGGACGATGGCTCGAGCCTGGTCAGCGTGGCATCCTGCTGTCACTGTGAGTTGGACTGACGCAAGGGTCCCCAACAGCAGACGAGGCAGACCGCCACATCTTTCTCCCACGGAGCAGCTGGTCTGGTCAACGTGGAGTTTTCAGTTAGCAGGTGAGGACTTAACCCCTTAGCCGCCAGAACTCCTTATCTAGAACCTACCCAAACCAAAAGCCCACAGCCTTAAGTCAATTCTGATTCACAGCAATCAACTGCTAATCTTTGGGTGAGCAGCTGAGCCACCGCGCTCCTTTTAAAACCTTACTAAGTGATTACAATAGACTCTGCTACTCTCTCAGAGTTACAACGGTTAGGTTCCGTGTTGGTGTTGTGGCTTTGAGAGAGGCTTTGTCTCTCTCACATGTCCCTTTTCTGCCCTCTGTTTCTCTAGCAAGGGGCCCTGGTGGCGTGGTGGTTACACATCAGGCGGCGGCCCATTGGCAGTTTGAAACCACCAGCCCTCTGACGGAGCGACACAAACACTTCCTATTCCTGTAAAGAACTGTACTCTCAGAAGCCCACTGCCCCTGGGCGTTCCAACGAGGAGTTGTAATCCACTAGATGGCAATGAGCGAGATTTCTCTTTTTCTTTCTCTTCAGTAAGATGAATAAAATAAGCATAGCTATTTGGAGACTTATTAAATAAAATCCTATGTATCTTTTAAGCAAAAAATAGGATGGGATGGCTAACGTTCTTTGAATCCCAACTTCAAACAAGGTCCTGTGCTAACCCCAGGGCATAAATTAGGTCACAGTGATTTAGCACTTAGGATTATTATTCCCAGTTAACAGAGCAGAGAGGGCAGATCAGAGGTTGAGCTACTTCCCTAAATCCTAAGTGGTCTGAGCACAGAGCTCTGGACCAGATCCCCCAGAGGGTCCTGTAAGGTCCATATACAAAGAAGATGCTGGGTTCCTTCACTCAAGAAATCCGGGTCTCAGGGGAGAGGCCCTCGGGAAAGGGGGACCCGTGTGGAGAGCAAAGAAAGTCTGCGGTTGACTGATTCCGTCAGAAACGTCTGGGGAAGAAGAATGACTTCCGAGCCCAACAGGGAATGTTTTAGGGGAAGTATTGGCTGAAGAAGAAGCCCTGTGATGTGGCAGATCGGCGGGCTGCCGCGTCAGCCATGTGAACCCACCACGGGAGGAAGCAGAGGGTTTCTGCTTCAGAAAACATTCACAGGCCCCGAAACCCACACAGCGGCACTTCTCCCAGCCCCCGCGCTCACCACGCATCAGAACTGCCTCCGGGGCAGGGCCTCAGGTTTTCCGTTAATTGACGAATGGAAGGATCCCGGTGGCGAAGTCCGTTAAGCAGCAGTTCAAAACCACCAGCTTCTCTGCCGGAAAAAGATGAGGCTTTCTACTCCTTTGAAGATTGACAGTCCCAGAAACCCACGGGGGCAGCTCACCAGGGTCCCCTCCGGTCACCGTGAGTCAGAATGATTCGATGGCAGCGAGTCTGGTTTTCTGAGATTGGCTAACAATCAGCAGAGACTTCCTTTGCAAGGACCTAAATGAATGAATAGACCATGTTGGTAACGCGACAGGTAGGTTCCACAGAACGATGTTCTTCCACACCTTGCTCTCCGCACTGATTTCTCGTCTTTTTAGAGAAACACCGGACCCTGATTGTTCCTGTTGCTCGCCTGGCGTCCGTCTTCTGACACTGACTCGGCAATCCGATTGCGGGCCCTTCGCCGCGTTGGGCGGTGGAGGCACTGCGATGTGTGCCAAGGGATTGATGCATGTGTACCAACGCCTGGCTTTTCAGGCACGACCACAGGCCATGCTGCCCAGGCACCTGAGTGGGCTTGAACGTCCAACATTTTGCTGAACTGCTGAGCTCCTCAATGGCCTGCCCCTGGGCGGCACTCCTCCTTGTCTAACAGTTCCCTGGGCAAGCTTTGTGCAAAGGTGGGGCTGCCAGACTGAAGACTATTTCAATAAAGCGGAATGCGGTGGAGTGACAATTGTGCTAAAATGGAGTCTTCAAATAAATTATTCTAGTTAAAACTCAGATCACCTTTCAAGACCTTCTCTGCTGAGCCTCTTCTGACTCCACCAGTCTGAACCAAACTTACAGGCACCCAGAGTTTGCAAGATAGCCCCGAGCTTGAGGAGCAGCTGGAACAGTGGTTCTCAATCGGTGGGTCGTGGCCCCTTTGGGAGTCCACCGACCCTTTCATCAGGGTCGCCTGATTCATCACAGTAGCAAAATGACAGTGGTTGTAGTATTAAATTAAAAATGACGCGGAGGGAGGTGGGGGGCCAGCCCCCACCGCTAATACTCCTATTACTACTACTCGGATTCAGTAAGTACAATTGTACGGTTGAGATATATAAGTATTATATTAAAGTCATCAAGATCATGAGAGATAATACAATAATACATTCAGACATTCAGACATATTACATGGTAGCATTGCTCACCTCCACCCCGCTTGGTGGTCCTCGTGGGGGGAACCAGGCTGCCAGAGCAGGAGCCGCCTCCCTCGTGGGAGCAGCCCTCTCGTCCACCACCCTCATGGGAGCAGCCCTCACGGGAGCAGCCCTCCTTCCTCAGCCGCCCTTTGCCAGCCACCTTTTGGGAGCAGCCCCTCCTGAAGAAGCAGCTCTCCTTATTTATTGCTAACCACACATCATATTACTTTAGGGAGATACATCACAGCATTATGCATCACAGAGAGGGGCAGTGCAATTCATCCTTGAACAGGTTTGATCATTCTGGTGTCTCATACAATAAAGCAGGCAATTACTATCCTGGGAGGCATGCAAGCCCCCTGATAGCAGATAACAACCTACGTCATAGATAGGGGTTGTAACATAGGCAGTACAAGCAATAGGAGGGGGATGACCTAGGGGTGAACGTGCAATAGTAAGAGGAGGGAATAGGGGGGCATGTATGGCAAGATAGTAGCCTAAGCTTAGTCATCCTAGAGTGGTCCCGGGCTTGCCTATGGGCACTGCTTCGAGGGAACAATAACAGAAAGGAATGGGCCCTATTTGGGGTGAGTCAGACTATGCAGTCTGGCCGCTCTAGATGGCTGATGTTAGGGAGAATAACCTCTGACCCACTTTCGCTGCCTAGTGAACAATTATTCTCAAGCTAAGTCTGGCATATACTTTGGGGAGACAACTTAAGAGAAATCCTTCTGTTCCCCACAAGTGGTGAAGTAGCAATGAAAATAATGTTATAGTTGGGGGTCACCACAACATGAGAAACTGCATTAAAGGGTCGCGGCATGAGTCCTTATCTCACAGATGAGACAGGAACACTGAAGCAAGCAAGGTCACAATGCACCAGGGCACCCTGGTGGCCGGCCTTACCCCCCAGGCCCGGCGCAGCTCACTGCTGCCCCCGCGTGTTCTCCTCTGGTAAACCATACACACCTTTGGCCAATTTTCTATTTTTCTCCCAATCAAATATAAAGTCTCGTGAAAACACCGACACATTAAAATTCACCAACATTCACACTAAATCTTAGCTCCAACTTAAGAACAATGAGTTCTTACATCATGATCCTGCTCAATACTCGCCTTCAGGAAGGAATGCAGAAGATATGGGTGCTATAGCAAAACGTGGCACAGAATTAAATGGTGCCCAGCTAGCAGATAAAGTAGCATCTAGGGTCTTAAAGATTTGTCTTCAAACAAGCAACCATCTAAATGAGATGCCAACTAAGTCCACATGGAAGAAGCACACCATCCTCGGTCACCAAAGGATTGTAAATCATATCATCTGAAGTCGAAGGAGGGGCTAGTATCAGAGCCTAAATTGTGAGAATCGAGTTTGCAGAGGGATGGCAGTGGAAAGCCAAGATACATTTGTGGGAGCTCCATAGGAAGTAGGCCTCTGGTGGTCTCCTTCTCTCCGTAAAAGAGGGATGGGAGGAGAGTGGTTACCAACCAGAGTGCTTCAGAGAGGAGAGTGTCGAAGCTCCAAGAGATAAACCTGACTTGAACAACTAAAGCCATGTCAGTTCATCCCTGCTCTGAGGCACATTGGGCCTGATCTGGTTGTCAACATTTTCTGTAGTTTGTTTGTTCATATTAGGGTGTATCTCAGAGGTGTTAAGTCATTGGAGGTCACCCTCATGAAGTTGTGTTATATGTTTTCCTGTGTTTCGGTATATGAAACCCAGGATTGATGAACCTATAGGGACAGCAAGTAGAATAAAGGAGGGGGGTGGTACAGTGGTGGAGGTGTGTGTCTGGGGTGGGGGTTGGGTGTCAAAGAGAGACGATGTCAAGGAGCCCAGGAAGGAAAAGAATGCTTGGAAACTGGTTGTGGTAGCAGTTGTACAATACTGCTGGATGTGCATAAGCAAATGTAGCGAAAAAGGCAGATGGCGTCTGGCTATTAAAAGATATAGCATCTGGGGTCTTAAAGGCTTGAAGTGACACAAGCAGGCATCCAACAGAGAAACAACAAGCCCACATGGAAGAAGCACACCAGCCTGTACGATCATGAGGTGTTATTGGGCCTGGGTAACAGGCATCAGAAGACCCTTAACAAATAAACAAACAAACAAAACCATATGGTTGAGAACAAGGGGTGTCAGAGCAGAGACCCAAAGCCCATCCATAGACAATGGAACATCCCTCACAGAGGAGTCACAGGGAAGGGATGAGTCAACCAGGGCTCAGTAAAGCACCGATGGATCACACAATATTCCTCTGGTTCCTTGAGGCATCCTCACCCCCCCCCCCACTACCATGACCCCAGTGATGCCTCTCACTTCGGACTAGACCGGAGCATGTACACAGGTGTAGCTAAGAGATAAGAGCTCAGGACACATGCAACCCAGAAACAGGAATGGGAACAGTGATACCAGAAGGGTAGGGAGAAGGGGTGGTTGGGTAGAGGAAGAAGAGGATCATCACACAACCACATACACCCCTTCAGGGGGGGAAGAAATGGAAACCATAGGGGAAGGGAGACAGTGGTTGGTGTGAGACATGAAAATAATAATTTATAATTTATCAAGGGGTCATGAGGGTGGTGGGGAGGGGGAAAAAAAGAGGAGCTGGTACCAAGGGCTCAATAGAAAGTAACTGTCTAGAAAAGAATGATGGCAACATATGTACAAATATACCTGATATAATTGATGTATGGATTGTAATAAGAATTATAAGAGCCCTCAATCACATGATCAAAAATAAAACTAAATAAATAAAAGTCACCAACACTGGGAAGTAAAGACAGTATTTCCACCAACTGGTAGCTAGTTTATTGGGAGGAAACTTCATAAAGTCTGCAGAGAGAAGAATATGAGTGGGGTGAACAAGTACTGGGGTAACAATATGGAAAGGAGTCTTCAAAGGATACAGCTAGGAGAGGGAAAAGGGGTTTTGAAAACCAAATGTAATTGCCCTAGTAGATATATAAGACCCTTCAGAATAAAGGAAAAGGCGAAAGGTACTCCGAGTTCTTTCTTGTATGGAGATTTCTGTTCTCTTTTTCCCAGTCATTCACTCACTTAAACGCTTTTGTGCCACAGTCCAATGCTTGGGATGAAGCAGAGATAGATGTGGAACGGTCGCTAAATCCAAGAAGCACTTCACTCATCTGATGGGAAAACAGATGGATGAACATGCAGCTAGATGCAGCCAGAATTTGGACAAAGAATTTGGAACAGGGAGAAGGGAATGCTTCATGTGAGCTGTGATATTTATTTTATTATTTTTTTAATTAAAAGATCATTTTATTGGGGGCTCTTACAACTCATAACAATCCACACATCAATTGTATCAAGCATATTTGTACATATGCTGCCATCATTCTCTTCTAGACATTTACGTACTTTCTATTGAGCCTTTGGTATCAGCTCCCCCCTTTTCCCTTCCTCTCCTTCTCGTGATCCATTGCTAAATTATAAATTATTATTATTTTCATATCTTACACTACTGTCTCCCTTCCCCCATGGTTTCTGTTGTTCATCCCCCTGGAGGGAGGGGTGTGTGGTTATGTGTCGACCATTGCAATCATTTCCCCCTTCTTCCCCTCCCCTCCCCACCTTCCCCCTACCCTTCTGGTATTGCTACTCCCATTCCTGTTCCTGGGTTCCGTGAGTCATGAGCTCTTATCTCTTATCTGCGCCTATGCACATGCTCTGGTAAGCTGTGATCTTTAAACCACCCTATGGGATGGGCTGGAGCCAGATGAAGAGAGAGCACTGTGCATGTGCAGCTACTATGGGGCTTTCATCGCTGCACACAGCTAGGGTGCAGACAAGATACAACTGCAAAAAAGTCGGGTTGTGGACAGGTCTCTTTTGTCATTAACATTAGCTAAGGAAGCCTCCCTCCACCCGACTCCCCTCCCCACCCAAAGAGAATGATTTTCTGGGTCATCTGAACTCTCAGCTGTTCTTTTATGGCATGATAGACACCCGTGGGTGGTACAGGTGGCTAGTGTGCTCAACTACTAACCGAAAGATTCGAAGCTGGAGTCCATGCAGCCGCACCCGCCCCCTGCCGCCCAGTCCATTCCACTGCATTGCATTTCTCTGGCTGGAAATCCGTGCAAACGTGGATAGCCTCATCTTTGTGGCGTGCACTCAGAGGGGCTGCAAAGGACGGTCTCTTGATCTGCTTCTGAAAAAGCAGCCACTCAAGCCCTGACGGTGTTCCGCTCTACTCTGACACTCATCAGCTGGCGAGACGGCAACTGGCTGTTGTGTGTCATCCACTTGATTTTGACTCTCAGTGGCCTTACCTGACAGAGTCGAACTGCCCCCATTGGGTTTCCTAAGGTGTTACCTTGAAGAAACCCTGGTGGTGCAGGAGCCCTGGTCACTAAATTGCTAACTTCGAGGTCAGCAGTTCAAACCCACAGACCGCTCTGCTCCTCGGGAGACAGATGAGGCTGTGTGCTCCCAGACAGATTCATCGCTGCAGAAACCTGCCCTATAGGGCCGCTCCGTGTACCAATTGACTCAGTGGCCGAGGGCTTGGTGTGTGGCAGTTATTGCTGTTGTTCTTGTTGTTGTTTTAATCTTTGTAAGAGCTGATTGACACGTCTTTTCTCTGATGGGTTCAAACTGCTGACCTTGTGGTTAGCAGCCAAGCTCTTAACTATTCAGCAGCCAGTGTTTCTTTTTGAAAATCAGGGGTCCTGTCCTTCTCTTTCTCCCTCTCCCCACTCCTTCCTGTCACATAGCAGGGCCTTGGCTGCACTTAGGGGACACTGGGACACCGAGTTCACACCGTATACCTACTAGAGCTCCCACGGAACACTCACTTCTTTAATTTTTGTTTTGGTGGTGTTGTTTTAATGTATGAGGACAAGGGTCTGCTCTCTCCCCCCCTGGTGATCTCAAGGTTTTCAGTAATCCAAGGGTGTTCCCTTCAGAAATTAGTTTCCCATTTTACTACCCAGCCTGAAGCTGGAGGCTGGGGTGGGGAGCATTCCATTCCCTCAAAACACAGTGCCCCCTCCAAGATCTCAAAGCAGGCATCCGGCTCGCCCTCCTCGTTTCCGTTCCACGTTGCTGCCCACGAATGAAAGGGTTTGGGTTCCCTGAGACGAAAAGAAGCACAATGCTGTGCTTCCACTTGCAACCCTGTGCCTCGGACGACGGTGTATTTCTGTCGCTTGGTCACACTCCCTGGGGTCCTGAACGGTTGACGTTGAAGCAATAAGTGAAATAGCTACCAGTCCTAGATTTACCTCCCCAGCTGTAAAATTGTTGTTGTGTTCCCAATAAACAAATATTAACCCGTTTGGAATGTTGCATGTTGTGGAATGCCTCATTTGGAGCTATGTTTAGTCAAAAGATAGTCAACTGTAGTTAAATTTGTTTTAACTACAGTTAAAAATGTTGCAGCTGATCCCTGCATCTTCATTCATACTCTTGTTTCTTCCTGCAGGCCCTTCAGCAGCACCCTGAAGCCACGCTACCGCTTCCCCATTCCCCTCCAGTCAATTTCCTAGACCTTTGAATTTTCTTATTTGTGTTTTCTCTTTACATATGTAGCCTCTTACTATTTTAATTTTTCAAAGTATTAGATATCGTTTTTAAAAATCAACTGGTACCATGTCAACTAGTACATAGAAAAACCAATCCATCTCTGCCACATACCACCCCAGATCTGCAGCTCCACACACACAAAAAACAAAACCACCCACTGCCACCAAGTGGATTCGGATTCATATCAACTCTGTCTAGGGTTTCCAAGGCTGTAGATCTTTATGAGAGCCGACAGCCTCATCTTGTTCCCACAGAGCAGCTCATAGGTTTGAACCTGCAACCTTGCTATTAGCAGTCTAGTATTTGCCAACTTACCCAACAGCGCCACCTGGAATCCACACATGCACCTGTCAATTCTGCTATTTCCCTGATACTTGAAGTTCTGTGTTTTTCCTCTTTTCTTTATTTTAGACCAGTGGTTCTCAACCTTCCTAATGCTGCAACCCTTTAATACAGTTCCTCGTGTTGTGGTGACCCCCGACCATAAAATTATTTTAGATGGTACTTCATTAACTGTAATTTTGCTACTGTTATGAATTGTAATATAAATATCTGATATGCAGGATGTATTTTCATTGTTACAAATTGAACATAAGTAAAGCATAATGATTAATTACAAAAGCAATATGTAATGATATATTGTGAAATATTTACTTCTAATTACAAATAAATGAAATTTTTTCTTGACGCGTGGTGCAGCATGTGTAACAGTCTTCACGCCAGGTACTTGTATGTGGGTGTATGTATCTGCATGTGGACAGACCCGCCTGGAGATGGATAGAGGAGTGGTGTCTCCGTTCCTAAGGCCATCTGAAACATGTGTTTTCCGATAGTCTTAGGCAACCTGTGTGAAAGGGTCATTCGACCCCCCAAAGGGGTCACAACGACCCACAGGTTGAGAATTGCTGTTTTAGATGTTGCTTATTGACTCCGGCTTTAAGGGATGGGTGTTTGGCTTGCTTACACACACACACACACACACACACACACACACACACGATAGCTATACCATATTTTTGTTAAATTAATATTGAATGTTTACGACAACACATTCTTTTTTATTATTATGTTTCCATTCTTTTTGAAACAACTCTTTGTTTTTCCTGTGGATGATAATGTCCTTTTCAAAAATTTATTTAGATATGCATGACAGATGGAATTTTCCCATGACCTTTTTAAGGCCTTTGTGTGTGTGTATGTGTGTGTGTGTATGTGTGTGCGTGTATGTGTGTGTGTGTGTGAGTGTGAATGTGTGTGTGTGTGTGTGTGTGTCCAAAACATCAATCAACACAATCTAGCAATTCTATTTTTTCTGTCTCCAGAGCTCTGTCTTCTGTCTAGATCGGGTATTTCTGGTCCTGCTGTCCAGCTCTGGGTCTGAAACTTCTCCAACCCATTGTTCCAACCCAAGTCCTTTCACCTGTGTGGTGTTTCCCAAATACTCCATCTTCCTCGGTTTACTCCCTTACTCAGAAGAACTACATCTTCCAGTAGTTTCCTGAGAAAGTAGGCATTACTAATTTGCATGCAGATTTGACTGACATAGAACTCTGGGCTGGTCATCATTTTCCCTTACAATTTTGAAGACAATGTTCCATTGTCTTCCAATTGCTAGTCCTACTGAAGTGCCAAGCCATACTTGGGCCCAATGTCTTCTTTCAGAGTTTTTTTTCCTTTCCTGGCGTTATACTCCTTCATAATCTTCTGATTTAGTGTGGGGCTTTATAATTAGTATTTATATTGTGTTTATTATTTATATTATCATTCTTTCACTGCCTGATGGTACCTACTTGTGGGCGTGACCTTCTCATAAGAAGGTCCTCAGAGCCGCCCCTCTCTCTGCTTTGCCTTCCTGCTGGCAAGCCTTCAGACACTATGCCAGCCCTGTGATGCTTCCACCACCATTTGATCCACAAGACTTCTTACCCACTCTAGGCGGTGATCTTCCTGCATTTTCCATCACAGCTTGTGGCTGTATGAGTCTGAAGAGGGTTTTATGGACTAGTATTGGACTTGATCTGGAATGGGTTGGGATGTTTTCCTGCTGTATAGCTACTTATTGATCTAAAGCTCTCTCTTACACACATATGAGTGTCACTGGATTTGTTGCTCTAGTCAACCCAGCCTAACACAGGGTCCAACCATCAGCCTTTCTGTGAAACAGCCAAGCACTTAACCATTGGCCACTAGATTCAAACTCCAGATCAACCTATTTATTCCTGCAGAGCAGGTTCCTATCAAACCTTCTATTACTGATTGTCCTCTTATTTTAACCTTTTTCCTCATGCGAACTATTGAGCATTCAAAGACAGTTTAAGATTAAGATCCCCCTTCTTTTTTTTCTTTCACTCAAAGCAGAAAAAGAAAACACACACACGCACACATAGCATATGTCCCAGATATTTTTGAAACGTCTGATAATCTTTAAAAAAAAAAGATTCTCTATTCTCTTTCATCCATTCATGTAACAAATAGTGAATTTTCTACTACGGTGTCATATTGACCAACAAGCAAGGTAAGCACAGCTTGCTTGTGCTTGCTTTTTAACCTATAGTGAACAATTATTTTTCACCACATGAAAGATTCTTCTTCTAAGTGTGGTTGGCATCTGTCCTCTCCCAATCCCACTGCATCTTTCTACAAAATCAAAGACTTTAAATTTACAATCCTTCACAGGGATGGAATACCCAATAAGCCAGGTATGTATGAGATCCCTTGTATTTTGCAATGAACAGTTTCACAGGGTTTTTGCTACGTTTTCAGTTTCACATGCTTCTTGCCACATCGAAAATAATGATATTACTATAAATTCATACGTAGGCACAAGTAAGCCATGCTTACCTTGCTTGGTGGGTAACCTGCCTCTGATCTGCCAAGAACTCTACTACCCTTTAGGTGTACAATGGTGAACAAAACACAAACCTTTCTTGCCCTGATGGAGTTGAAAGTCTTGTGGGGGAAATAAACAATAAACAAACCAAACAATGAATAAATATATCATTATAAGTTGCATTAAGTGCTTTGGCAAAATTGACGTGGATTCAATGATGATGAAATTCTTGTTTTACCTGGTGACCAAATGGCTGTTTACTCTGTCTGGGGAGATAACATTTGCACTAAAGCTGGGCCCTTGAGCCCATTTACCTAAATATTCAACCAAAAAATTGATAAGGTATATATACATTTTATCAGTCGGTTTATTAATCTTGTGTTTTAACCATGTCACTTCTCTTAAGTGAGTACATCCCTTTATCTTCCTGAGCCCTTGAAAACATGTCTAAACAAAGCATACATAGGTTATTTTGTAGAGAGCACGTGTTGTAGTTTCTTGGTCCTCATGGATCCTTCTTACTAATGGCCTTGCTTTGATGCCTTCCTTGGTGTTAAGGCCGCTCTGTGGAGCGTCCTTGGAGAGAGAGGCTAGCATCGGGGAGAGCTCCACTTGCAAAGGCTTCTTTTCTCGGTGTCACATCCCTCCTCTGGCCGCGGTGTGCATCGGGTCAAACTGGTGTCATTCCCAAAGCTCCCAGGATCAAGATGAGAAGACATTCTCTCCTCGGGGAGCAGGGTAGGAAGGAGGCTGCATGAATCATGGCCACAGGTGAGAAACTGGAGTTAGAGGAAGAAATGGGGCGACAGGGAAAGCAGCGAAGGAGTTTGCCGAGATGACTGGAAACCCCTTAAGAAAACCTACGGTGAGGATAGTTCCTCCCGGCCTCGTAGACAGTGGGAGAGACTGGTCATGTCCGAAGGCAGGGATCCTGCTTCCTCGGGTCCGTTACACCCCGCACAGGATGGCCAGGGAACACTGGTCAGGTCCACTTTCTTTTTAATAAACAACCATTGACTAAATTTCATTATTCGAGACAGAGAAAAATGAAACCGGGCTTTGCTCATAGCTCAGTGGAGGAGACAGACACGCCCACAACAGGGGTAACACAGCATGTTCAGCACCCTCCTGAAGTCCTTTATGAAAGACACCTGGCAGGCAAAACGCAGACTGTAATCACTGGGAGTCATGCTGCATCCCAGCCTGTTGGCTGAGAATGGATGCAGACCTCGCCTTCCTTCTGCGTCATCTCTTCAAGGCCTACAACAGTTTAGGGTGCATTGAGCTGCTCAGTAAATACGTGTTTCAAAATGTTTGGGCCTCAGATTACGGACAGACCTCACAGGGTTTTAAGCAGAAAAGAAACACAAGCATTTCTTTGGCTTAGAATTAACCCTCTGTAGCACTCAGGGTGATTGGAAGGGAAAAGACTAGAAGCAGGGAGACGTGTTAGGAGGCTACAGCAGTGGTACAGGTAAGGAATAAAGGCAGTGCTTCGACAATGGCTATCCCTGGGTGGCACAAACGGTTGGCATTTGGCAGCTAACTGAATGTTCAGTGGCCTGAATCCACCCACGGTACATGACAGAATGGCCTGGTAATCCATCCAAATTACAGCTAAGGAAACCTCTGCAGACGTTCTCTCCTTTAACACCTGGGGTCTCTGTGAGTCAGTATTGGCTTGACAACAACGGGTTTGGTTTTTGTGTTGTGAGGGTGGGGAGGTTGTTTTGTTTTATGAGCGGGGAGTCGAGGTGGGGAAGAGGAGGCGTCCTAGAGGACACCACACTTTCTACCTTGAGAAACCGAGGGTAAAGGAGGGGGTGTGGCGAGAGGCTTGAGAAGGAGTGTGATCCGAAGAAGGGACACCAGGAACCAACAGCCATGGTGGCTGAGGAGCGCAGAGAAGCAGTGTCAAGCAGCACAATGAAGCCCAGGACAAGGAGAACGAGGAGCAGCCATCACATTTAACGACCAGGATGTCACCGGGAGTGGGGGAGGACGGAGCCAGCAGAGGAGGGAAGAGAGTCCATTTGGTCTAACATGGTTTCTTAGGGCTGAGTCAGAAGGGGCAGGGAAGCCAAGACACTCTATGGTTGCCCGCCAAAGGAGCACCGCAGGGGAGGGGCTGAGGCTTCTCTTGGGGACACACCAACAAGGGTCTGGGATCCCTCCTTCAGGGGACTCTGAGGGATTGAGAGTGAGTGGGATGGGGGAAGCACCTTCCTTGAAAGAGTCCCCAAATGAGACAAACGAAGGGAAAGGAAACACCTGGCAGGCATGTGGGCATGAGAAGCTGTGGAGACGGTAGCTCCAGACCCCTCATCTACCTGCCGTCAACTCATCTGTCTTCTGTTCTCTAACTGTTCCTCGATCCCTGCAGAAGGCAGGCAGGGGGAGAGGGTCACAGAGGTTGTGGTTACCTGAGCAGAGGGGACTGGCCAGGATGGAGCGGGATCTCTGGCTGACAGGGTTCCTGACAGTGCAGCGGTAGCTGTCACTCTCCCCAGACTTCCAGGAGAAGCGGAGAGTGGTCCCTCCATGGGACACAATTGCCCCCTGGCCATGGGGATCCCAACTGTAGTGAACACTCTCTCCAGCCTGGTCCACAGAGCACAGCAGGGTGATGAAGCAGGTCCCGTCACTCCTGTTCCTGGAGCTGGCAGTGATATTGGGCTCCTGCAGCTTCTCTGTGAAGACAAAGGGAAGACTCGCTCAAGGAGAAGGCCCGCATCTGGTCAGGCAAAGAGAAGGCAAGTGTAAGTTCAACAGTAGGGCCCGCTCCCTCCCCTCACCATAGACATGCAGGGTGAAGTCCTTGATGATGCTCATTGGAGAAGTGCTCAGGGTTATCTGGGCTGTGTAGAGGCCAGAGTCCCCCAGCCTCAGGGAGCTAATCTGTAGAGAGTAACCAGGATGTGGGATGTGGAGTCGTCCGGCATAGGGCCCATGAGGCTTAGCAACCAAGACTGGTTTGCCCGCTGGTCCTGGTCGCAAGACTGCAAAAATCCCTTGAGAGCGCCACGTGACATTTTCTACCTCCTGCCCTGCCGGGATCTCCAGCGGCAGAGTGATGGACTCCCCAAGAGTGCCAATCACTGTCTCTCCCACTGTGGTTCCTGACCCTGCCAAGACAAAGAGGGAAACTACAGGTTCAGTGTCTCCCTGCCCACTGCGGGCAGCCCAGGGGCTCCTCTCCATCCACATTCTCTGTCCACTCTAGCACTGATGTGCAGGAAGAAAGCTCAGGGTTCAGGCTGACAGAGGAGGCAGGTACCTGCGCAGAAGTGCGACACCGAGACCGGGTGGGAGCTGCTGTTGCTGACTGGGTTCTTGACCGTACAGGTGAACGTCTGTGCGCGGTCTCCTGGCCTCAAGGAGACACTGAGGACAGACCCCCCATGGGACACAACGGTCCAGGGCTCCAGGGGCACCCAGCTGTAGGTCACAGGGCCCCCTCTGCTCTCTGCCACGCACGTGAGAATGAAGGTACAGTGTTGATTCTCAGCCATCATAGACCTAAGGGTGACACGGGGCCGGGCCAGCGGCTCTGTATGTGGAGAAGGGAATTCACGGAGGAGTGAGATGCCACCCTGCGCACCTCCCCTTCCTTCACCGGGCAGAAGATGTAGGCAGTGCCAGCCAGGAGCCGGTATCCTTCTGAATGCATGTGCTGAATGCAGGGCCAGCCCACATCTGTTCTAGTACCTCCACTTAATATCACATAGCTCCAGAACAGCCCAATGAAGGAGGTCAGGCTGCTGTTATCATCTACTCCGTTTCACAGGCTCAGAGAGCACCATCACTTGCCCAAGATTCAAACCCTGCTGGGTCTCACCCCAAAGCCTGGGCTCCAACCGTCTCCTGGGCAGAAAAGGGCTCTGTGTGTTCTCCGGATCAGCAGTGGTGGGACAGTAAAATTCTCTCACCTTCACAGACTCACTGCAGCCTTACCCGTTGCCTTCATACTGAACAGATTTCAGCTGAGTTTTGAAACAAAGTCAGACTGAGGGAATTCAGTGGAGGCTCAGTCTGGGTGGGGACCCTGCAAATGGATTTGGGGGCTTGCACTGTCATCCGTAGCCTTTGAAAGCAGGTACTCTGCAGCTAAGCACTAACACACTGTTCACGCCATTCGCAGAGTGAGGCTAAAAGGGGCTTGTTGTATCTTTACCAGACAAATCAGGCCTCAGACTTTCCTGCTTATTTCATAGTTTCTCCACATTAGAAAAAAAGAAAAAGCTAAATAAAACAAACAGAACAAAAAACGTTCAGGAATATGATCCTCTACATCTGGGCAGAGCATTACAAGTCCTTCCTCATGGTTTTCTTTTTCTTGCTTACCAAAAAAAAAAAAGGAGAATCCCTGGTTGCATAGTGGTTACGAGTTGGGCTAACCTCAAGGTCAGCAGTTTGAAACCACCAGCTGATTTTCAGGAGAAAGATAAGGCTTTCTACTCCCATAAAGAGTTACAGTTTCAGAAACCCACAGGGGCAGTTCTACCCTGTCCTATCGGGTCCCTGTGAGTTTGAATCAACACGAGACAGTGAGTTTGGGTTTGGGGGAGTTTTTCACAAGAAGGTGGTATCCCTATGGTAACAGTGAAGAAGTTCCAAGATCACACACGTAGATTGTGGTGAAACCCAGTACTGGGAGCCTGAAATCTCATTCTCTATGCATTACAAAGCCCTGGCTCTGCTTCACTTGGTCAGGGACAGGCACTTGACCTTGAACATTTTCAGGACATCTCCAGGTGATTCTGATTTACAGTGAGCACGCAAGAGAGCCTGAACAAGTACATGGACACAGGGAATCAAAAGACCATGGAATTTTCCCAAGGATTTTTTGAAGTCCCCTCCCAGATGCATATCACTCTTGTAAGCAGAAAGAAAGTGGCAATTGTTGCATAAAAGTGATAAACACTGTAAACATGACTGAAAGACTGACATCTGTCTCCCACTTCCCACCCAGGACTCTCACCAAAGACTCGCAGACTGTACTCCTGGATGTGTGTGATGAGGGAGCCCCTCAGGTTAACGTGGGCACGATAGGCACCTGCATCGTCCTTGCTCAGGTTGCTGATCCGTAGAGAGTGGCCCGGGCCCACGACACTCACTCGGCCCTGGTACCGAGTTTCTGCCTGGTGAAAGACGTCTGGTCGTCCTGCTTCTATCAGGGTGACCTCCGCGAGGGCCACAGGGATGGAGCGGGTGGTCCAGGAGATGCTCTCCACCTGCTGTCCTGCTGGCCACTGCAGAGGCAGAGTGACGGATCCCCCTACGGTGCCAGTTACCACCACCCTGGTGGAGGCCTCCATCGGAGCTCCTCGCCCTGCAGCAACAGAATAGGGGGCGGGGAGGGGGGCAGCCTGACCAAGCCAAAGGGTTGCAACTTACCTGAGAGCTAGTCAGGTAAGGGATTGTCATCCTCATTTTATATGGGAAAGTCAGAGACCAATGAATTTAAAATCGCAGCTAGAACACAAGCCAGCGTCCTTTCCTTCATAGCAGATTACTGCTAAGTACTTACATTAATTAATAGACAATTACATGAATGATGCCCTAAGGGTGGCAGGTGTTAGCAACTCTGTAGAACCCTGTAGAACTTCCCTTGTGAGTTTCTGAGACTATAATTCTTCACAGAAGTAGGAAAGTCCCCGTCTTTCTCCCACAGAGTGGCTGGTGGTTTTGAACTGCTGACCTTGTAGTTAGCACTCCAACCCATAACCACTACACCACCAGGGCTCCTGAGGAACTTGTGAAACATCCAGGGGATTGGATAGCTTGCTAATGTTGTAAATGGAACCCTTGTAGGGGCAGGATCTTGCAAATAAGGTGTATGAAGCGCTAACAGGGATTGGTCAGTTTTGCCATCCTGCTAGACTTAAAATGAGCACCCCTGAAGCAGAGAAAGGAGATTTTATGATCACCAAGGAGAAGTGACAGAAGTGGAGTGCTGACCCAAGATCCCTACACTGACAACCTCCATGACCCAGGATGTAGAGAACGCTAACATCAGAGATGATGAGAGACAGTAAGAAGAAGTGGCAATGAAATGATGGCGGCAGTACCAAGAAACAGGCAGGAGATAATGCTTTGAGTTTCCCAGTCTACAGTGCAGGAAAACTGAGCACTTTGGGGCAGGAGAATTGCTGGCAGCGTGGAGTGCCCCCGAGAGACTGCAGGTTGGCCAACTCATAGAGCAAGCACTGAGTGCCAAATCCGACGGTTGAAGAGTGGAGTGCCCCAGCCACTTGTTGGCGAAGGTAAAAGAGCTTTGCACACTTGCCTGAACAGGGCAGAGGCCAGGCTAGGGGTCTGAGAACCAGAGCATAGGCATGACTGAAAAGAGGTTATCCTGTTAACATTGTTCCTATCCTAAGTGTTCCTGAACCTGAATAACGTGTTACTTCCCTAATAAACCTTGCCACTGTGAGCATGGTCTGTGAGTTCTGTTTAGTGAATGCAATAAATGCTCAAATCCGGCAGAGTATGGATTTCCATAGAAAGGACAGTTTGCATCAGAACTGGTCAAAAGGTTACAGAGTAGAGACATGTCTGACCTCCACCTCACAGGGCTCAGCCAGAGGCTATTCATCCTGACAATGGCTCTCTCTTCCCCTCCTAAAGGTAGAAAAGGTCAAGGCCAATTGTGCATTCTTACAGAGGGCAACTTTACATGTTATTACAGGGAAAGTGGTAACCTGGGGGACATATTGTAAACCACATGGGAAATTAGTCCAGGTTAGGGGCAGTGGAGCCAGTGCCAACCTTCCTTGTTTAAATCCTTTCTCTGCATTTAAGAAAGGAGAAAGAGACACAAGAAAATAAAACACAGGCATACATCCTAAATGCCCGCTATTATGCCAAGTACTATATGCATATTATCTCAATGACCTCTCCTAAGAAACTTTCAAAGTGAATATTATTATTCCCACTTTACAGATGAAGAGCATGAAACTCAAAGAAGTTAAGAAATGTGCTCAGAGAACCAGGTCTCCCTCATCCCAAAGCCCAGGATCTGCATCCTGAGATAGGGGATTGGCACACTTAATTCCTCCCTGTCTCCCGCTGTCTCTCCCCAGGCACAGACCTGGCGCACAGAAGGCACCCCAGATGTCTCTAGAATTGAACTGAGGAATGTGTACTCTTATTTTTAAGTACTCTAGAATTTTTTTCTAAAGTACTCTAGAATGGAACTGAGCAATGTGTATTTTTTTTCCCTAAATCTTGCCTTTTTAAAGGAAAGATTTATCTTGCTCATTCTTTCACTGAAAGCCCAAGTTTCCTCTGTAGGCAGTGGCCACAAAGGGCCCCTCTGGGTACCACAGGACCGGAAAGCTGCTTGCTTGTCTGTTCCCTGGGAGAGAAAAAGGCAGAGGAAAGAGAAGCATTACAGGAACCCAGCCTCTTGGTTTCCGCTCTATAACTTTGGGCCGATACTGTGGTTCTCTGAAACTTCCCTTGTTACTGTTGCCTTCCCCTCATGGGGCTGCACCAGCGTTTGGTTTCAGAGATTGTTGGTCATGTACCTAGAAGATGCTACCTGTCCTCTGAGTTTACACCTACCATCTGTAAAATGTCAGTGATACCATCTGCCTTATCTGTACCGTAGATTGTTGCGAGGATGTTCTGTTTTGTTTTTTAATCTATATAAAAATTTGTTTTATAAAGTGCCAAGTTTTAAGTGTATGTAAGCATTCTATCAAGGGTCCTCGGTGACATAGTGGGATATGCGTTAGGCTGCGAACTGGAGGGTCAGCAATTCTAATCCACCAGCCATTCTGTGGGAACGGTTGTTCCTATAAAGATAAACAACCTTAGAAATCCTGGCAAGCAGTTCTTACAGGGTGACTGTGAGTCATGGTTGAGAAGGGTTCCATTGGTATGTTAAGGAGACCGTCTCAAGACTGCAGTAAGGATATTGATTAGAGTTAGATGATGCTGATAGTCAAGGCTGGTTGGCTTCCCCCATAAAGGAGAATGAAAGTGAAAGTTTAAAATTCTAGAATCTAACTCAGGAGACATCAAGGTCAATTGGCATAAAATATTCCACACAAACAAGGTTCCACATCTTACTTTGGTGAGTAGCTACTGGGGGCTTCCAAGCTTGTGAGTAGCCATCTAAGGTGCCCCTCTGTCTATTGGTCTCTCTCCATCTTGAGCAAAGAGAAGTGAAGAAAATCAAAGACACATGGAAACAATTAGAGCAAAGGACTATGGGCCACATGAACCCCAGCCTCCATGACCCTGAAATCAGAAAAAACTAGACTACCACTATCAACCACTCCAAAAGAGATCACATTAAAAGTCTTGGATAGAGTGAGAGCAAAAGGTGGGACAAAACTCAAAAACTTAGAAAACGAAAGCGCCATGCTCACTCAGATAGAAACTGGGGACACCCTTGAGACTATGACCCTTGGTCAACCTTCAGGGCTGGAACTAAAACCAACCCTGCTGCTCAATTTTCAGCCAAGCAATAGTCAGATCTATAAGGTGAACAATAACACAAGGGAAGCACACACTCTTTAATCAATGATTGAGAACAGAAGAACATAATTAGCTCAAGAGAAATGTTCAGAAGGCAGGGAAGATTAAATAAGAAGGAGGACTGGAAGTGGAAAACGCACAGCATTCGCAAAATTGGACCTGAAACAAGATGTGTGTTGACATTTTCAAAAGGTTAACTCTTTCTATCCATGAGCATGGTATATTCCTCTATCTATGTAGGTCTCTTCTGGTTTCTTTTCTGTTCTTTTTTGAGGGATTGCACAGTTTATTTTCAAACATAGAGGGCGAGGGAGTTCCATCAACACCGCCCCCCCTCCCCCTCTTCTGGTTTCTTATAGTAGTGTTTTTATGTATGGGTCTATGTATGGGTCTTTTGTTTATCTGGTTATATATATTCCTGTTCCTAAGTATTTTCATCTTTTGAGTAGCTATTGTAAATGATATTGTTTTCCTGATATCCTTTTCAGAGCTTTCTTTATTAGTATAAAGGAATCCAACTTTTTGAATATTGACCTTGTTCCCTGCCACTTTGTTGAATCTTTACATTAATTTTCTTGCTTTGTCTTTGGGATATTCTGTGTATAGGATCACATAATTTGCAAATTTAGAGAATTCCTTTTTTTTGTTGTCAGTTTGGATGCCTTTAATTTCCTCCTTCTTCCCCAGTAGCTCTAGTGAAGACTTCCAGCACAATATTGGGTAGGATTGATGATAAAGAGCATCCTTCCCTGGTTCCTGTTTGCCAGAGGAATGATTTTAGTTTCTCTCCATTGAGAGTAATGTTGGCTGCTGGCTTGGCATATATGCCCTCTATTATCTTCAAGAATTTCCCTTCTATTCCTATTTTGTTGAATGTTTTTATTAATAATTCTAGCAAAGGCCTTTTCTGCATCAACTGGTATAATAAAATATTTCTTTTCCTTTGTTATATGTATGTGATGGATTACATTGATAGTTTTTCTAATGTTGAACCACCCTTGCATATTTCAGGATCATCAAAAAAGAGAATGACCTTTAATGGGATGGATTGACACCAAGGCTGTCTGTCACAAGAGGCTTAAGCATAACAATTGTAAGGATGGCACAGGACCAGGAGATGCCCAAGCATCTGTTGTACAGAGTTGTTATCAGTCAGAGTTGACTCTTTGCAGATGGCAAACAACAACTGGTTTCTTTATTTTACATTTCACATGCTTTTCTGTGTTAAATTCATTTTATTCATGTATTTACTTGTCATTCTCCACCATTGATTTTTTTTAGTGTTTAACAAATTATTATGATTTTCTTTTTCCTTTTTATTGTGAATTAGGTGGGGTGGGGTTACATATCAGATAATCATTTTTGCATTCAACAGCTTAAACAACTTATTAAACTACATAATGACTTTCCCTGTCTCTGACTCCCCACCCACCGTCACTCAAGTTAACATCTGTCCACCTTCTAACCCATTACTTCTCCTTCTCTACCTTGTCTTGACAGACTTAGTTACCTTCAAAGTAGTGGGCCTCTCACTTCCTGATCTCAAGACTTATGACACAGCCATGGTAGACAAAACAACAATGGATACATAGAACAATGGAACAAAACTAAGAACTCAAAAGTTCTCATCCATCCACCTGATCAGGCAACTGATCTTTGACAAAGAGCCTAAACACATTAAATGATCAAGAGAAACCTCTGTAGCAAATGGTGCTGACAAAACTGGCTATCCATTTGCAGAAGAATGAAACAGGATCCATATCTTATACCATATTTTAAAAATGATCTTAAGATGAATCAAAGGTTTAAATTCAAAACTTAGAGCTATAAAGATTATCTATGAAAAAAATGGGAACAAATTTAAGGGTCCTTATGCCCTTGGCATTATATACCATTGCATGGCATAACACATAATTGAACCTAACAAAAAGCATATAAACCGCAGAAGATTAAAATAGATGGAACTTCCTAAAAATGAAAACACGTACGTGCAAAATAGATTTCACTGAAAAAGCAAAAAACCAAAAACCAAGCCTACAGTCTAGGAAAATGTGTGACAATAATAAGGAACTAATCTCTACCCCTATGGAAAATGTCCCCAAATCCAGCAATAACAACACAACAAAGACAAATAACCCAATTTAAAAATGGGCAGAGAACACTTCAGCAAAGAAGACATTCAGATGGACAATAAATACATGAGGAAATGCTCCCAATCACTATTGATTTGAGAAATGCTCATAAAAACACAATGAACTGTCACCTCACCCCAACATTAACAGCAAAATTTAAAACAAAACCAACAATCACGGATGGTGTGTGGAGAGACTGGAACCCTCATACACTGCTGGTGAGAATGTAAAAATTGTGTAAGTACTGTGGAACTCAATATGGCCCTTCCTCAAAAGTCTGAGAGTAGAAATACCACATGACCCACTAACTCCTCTATTCGGTATATGTCCTAGAAAAGAGTTGCAGCATGAAAAGATATATGTATGCACATGTTCATTACAACTAAATGCCCATAAGTGAAAGAAAGAATAAGCTTGTCTACATGCACACAATGGAATACTACGCAACATTAAAGAATGATGGGTCTGTTAAACATCTCATAACATAACAGCACATTATGCTGAGCAAAATTAGTCAACAACTAAAGGACAAATATTGTAGAAGACCACTATTATACAAAGTCAAGAAAAGGTTTTCATATTAAAATAAATATTTTTTGATGGATACCAGGCAAGGAAGGTGAAGGGAACAGGGAAAGTCAATGTTAACTTGGAGGGAGGAGAAAGCAATATACAATAAGAGGAGGGTTAGGAAGCAATGACGGAGGCAAGATAAGGCATCAGGAAACCTGCAGGAGCTAAAGACAACAGAGACAAATATTGCTACATACACAATCCTTTAATGGTGGTGATGACAAGTAGATGTTTAGATCGACACACAGGTTAAACAGGTAGAAGGAGATTGGGAATATATCCATGAATATAGGTTTGACAGATGATATTTGTTTATGTGTATTTACCTTTGCTGAAAATCTACCCATACATTTGGTGAAGGCATACAGGCATCAAAGTTATGAAAACTTCTTAGACACAACCAAACACCTTGAAGGAATGAGTCAGTGGGCCTGGGGGTCAGGTCCATAGTCTATCAATAAAACATAGTTCACAAAGTGAGTGCTCTTTGGTGAGTAGTGAATGGAGCCTTCAAACCTCAAGAGTAGCCATCTAAGTTATAACTACTGGTCTTTCTTGTCCAGAGGGAAGAAAAAAAGAGGAAAATTGAAAGACATATGGAACTATTTAGTTCAAAGGACTAACGGGCCATGCAAACATCACCCTCCACTAGATGAAACCCAGCTACTACTACCAATTGCTCTGAAATGGATCACATTAAAGGTCCTGGATAAAGTGGTAGGAAAATGTGGGAAACAAAACTGTGAAGGGAGTGTATGCAGGCAAACTCTCAACAGTCATACGTTAAGGAGTCTGGGAGGCCAGGGCTCCCATGGGTTTGTGGGTTGGAGATGCATCCCACTCACATTCTCCTAAGTAAAAGTTATTCCCTTCAATGTCCCCCCATAATAATGATAAATTTAAGGTGCTGTTTGCAAAGACATGGGCTCTTACTATTAGCTTAAGGTCACCTGCATAAAGGCTATCTGCCTAAAGGTTGTCTGCCAATAAAAGCAATCAGACCCTATTGTCTGTCCCACCCTACATAGGGTCCATTCCCTTCTGATAAGGGCCATAGAGTGTTCCCCTGGAGAAGAGCTCAAAAACACCTAAGGTCAAGCCAACTCAGAGACGATCAAGGTTAGGCTGCCATCTTGATTCTAAGGACCGCCCATCTTGTTATGCAGTGCCTTCCTGTCACATGTATGCCTCCAATGCCTCCCCTTCCTATTGCGTGTGTACCCCTAGTTCATACCCCTCATGTTACTTGTATGCTTTTAATGCAACCCCTTCCTATTACATATGAGATGTTTAGATGTTACCTGTATGCTTTTAATACAGTGGTTCTCAACCTTCTTAATGCCGCAACTTTTTAATACAGTTCCTCATGTTGTGGTGACCCTTTAACCATAAAATTATTTTTGTTGCTACTTCATAACTGTAATTTTGCTATGTTATGAATCGGGCAACACCTGTGAAAGGGTTGTTCAACCCCCAAAGTGGTCGAGACCCACAGGTTGAGAACCACTGCCCTAGATTATGTAAGTTTGTGAGTCAATAAAGTAAGGTCTCATTCTGGCTTTGATCATTATGGAGAGGTGAGCCCTTGCATGCTTTATCTTGTCTGACATTTCTTTAATTTACCCCTCAATTACACAGCCACCCCTTGGGCCCATTCAGTTGTGGGGAGGTTGTTCCTCCACAGGAAAATGCGGAACAGAAGTCCCCTCCATAGAAAAGGCCAGGTTTCCTGGCCAGATAGAGACCACTGGGACCTCCAAGACTACGATTCTAAGTTACTCTTCAGGTCTGGAACTGGATTTATTCCTATGTTAGACTAATCAGCTATTTAAGATCAAACTGGCAACATTTACCCAAGATGGAGGGTTAGAAAAGAAAGATCAATGGAAACAGAAAATACTGGGAGGAAGTGAAATAAGCGATGGTACATTGAAGAGATTTAAACGAATGAACTGAAACAAAATGCATTTAAATTGCTGAATTTAAAACCAATGATCTTCTCTGTAAACGTCCTCCTAAATCACAATGAAAAATTTTGGGGGGAAAAAATTCTGGAGTCCAAGAGCAGAACCTGGTACCCTCACCATGAATTTCTCAGGAGCTATGTTCCCAGAGCTCTGGTCTTGAAGCCCATCTCCCACAATCCCTGGGGAGTGGGAGTGAGTAGTAGGAATTCAGAAGAAGAGGAACTCCCCTCGTTGCCAGGTTTGAAATCCCCTACTAAAAAGCTAAGTATGGGACATGAAAGACTCAAGTCGTAATGAAGAGTGATCACCATAGGGCTGGCAAAAGAGAGAAGAGAGGAACCAGACACAAGAATGTTAGAGACAGGACACAAATCCCAAAGTACTACATCTCTATGAGGCCTTAAACACCTGAATGCCCCAGAGAACATACTCCAGACGGCAGGGTGTTGATGAGGAGAATCCCAAACTGGCTATGAGCCATTCTCTAACTCACGCTGCCACCAGTCCGCCTCTTTGGAAGTACACAGACGCCTTGGGATTTCTGAGCAAAAGAAATGTTGTGTGTGCTGAACATACAGTCTGGTCTTGCATATTCTGAGTTTAGGGTGCATCCCAGTGGTGCATCTATGGAACATAGCACCTATGGTCATCACTTTTAAGTTGCTCAGTGATCTCTCTGAGCTGGTGATGGAAACTTTGATGGCCAATAGGAACTGCTCATTACCTCCCGCCCCCCCAGTGACTTCCAGGGCACACGTCATACTTGCCATACCCTAGATGTGCCTATGATGTGCATACGTGTACACACACACACACACACACACACACAGCCTGAGTCCCAGAAAGGTACTATCTCTGGTGAAATTTACCCGTTCCTAGAATAAATCACAGAGCCTTAGTAGCATAGTGGGTTACAGGTTGGGCTGCTAACCACAAGATCAGCTGTTCAAACTTATCAGCTTCTCTGAAGGAGAAAGATCAATCTTTCTGTTCCCATGAAGAAGTACAGCTGCCCAACCCACAGAGATGGCGCTACTCAGTCTCACAGAGTCGCATGAATTGGGACAGACTCAATAACAGTGAGTGTTGAGAATAAATTGCTCTGCAGGGCAAGTTGAGGTGCCTGGGAAGCTTGTGCCAGGGGTGGACTTACCCATGAAAAGACCAAGGAGGACCAAGGACCACAGTGGCGACAACCCCATAACATCCACCAGCAGACTGACCTGCCTTAAGACAGATGGTAACTGCGCATGGTAGTATATAAGTCCACAAACATTTCCTCTTTTTAGAATGTTACCACTTTAACCACATGCCATTTTTGAGTCATGAGATGTGAGAACCAGGAGTTATAAAAATAAAGAATAGTGAGAAGCACTTGAGTGAGCTATTTAAAATTAGAACTGAGCACGGCACAGCACGTCCCTACTTTAAACCCTTCAGAGGTTCCCCTAGGCTGAGGTCCAAGGTCACACCCTGGCCAGTTTGCACCCTGGCCACTTCCCTGACCTCCTGTCCTGTCACCAAGGCTCGGACTCCAATCATCACAGACATTTTCTAGATTCAGCCCTACCACACCTGAGGATTTCTCACTTTTATAATTTGACTCAGGAAGTTCAGCTTACTGGATGGCCCTACAGTCCCTGGATGGTTCAGTTGTGTCAGCACACAATAGGGGCCTAATTCTTACATGCTTACTAAATGCATAGATGGGCACCGAGGCAACGGGCAGAGGAAGTGTGAGCCTAGAATGGGTCAAGGCCAAAAGAGGTGACCGTCCATCTGTTGCCTATAGCTTCTTTGAAGAAGAAATAAGGCTGGAGAGGGGTAGAAGGCAAGAGCTTTGGGATCAATTCTACCTTCAATCACATAGGACCATGTCAGGTATTATTTTGCTATCTTGTCATTTTGGTGTATGGTGGAGGGAATATCATGAAGAAGTCCTGATTCATGAGCGAATGGAAGGAGTGTGGAGAGGGGAGATAGGTATGAAGTCCCCTTCCCTCACCTGCCATCTCACCAACCCAGACAGTTCCAATAACTTTGCTAGGACACAGACTCTGGGTAACTCCATGAGTATGTAACAACTGGTGCCCCCTGCTTTCCCCTAAAAACTCAGACTTAGGAGGCCCAGCAGGACTTGAAGAGGCTCCACTCTGCTTTCAAGAGGGTTACCAATGACCTCCCACTGCTAACATCCTAGAGAACAGCGGTTCTCACCCTGTGAGTTGCAACCCCTTTGGAGGTATAATGACCCTTTCACAGGAGTCGTCTGATTCATAACAGTAGCAAAATTGCAGTTATGAAGTAGCAATGAAAATAATGTGATGGTTGGGGGCTCACCACAACATGAGGAACTGTATTAAAGGGTCGTAGCATTAGGAAGGTTGAGAACCACTGCTATCACTGCTATAGTTGCTTCAACCCTGATCTTAAGTGACCACCACTGCAATTTGGCACTGGGAATCTTCCTGCTGCTTGTACTGTCCTCCAAAAGACTCCAAAAGACTGTTCTCAGTGGGTTCTCCTCACTCATTTATTTATCAAACACGCTTTGAGGAGTCAAGAATGTGAAAGGGGAAAGAAGTCTCTGTAATCATGTTGTTCATAGTCTAATGGCGAAGAAAATCAGGCCAATTAAAAAATATAGCAGTTATACAGAGTGTATTAGCATCCAAGTTAGTGCAATGGATGGGTGTCAATTCCGGGTTTGAATCTTATTTCTTTTTTTTTAAATCATTTTATTAGGGACTCATACAACTCTTATCACAATCCTTAAATACATCAATTGTGTAAAACACACTTGTACATTCATTGCCCTCATCATTCTCAAAACATTTGCTCTCCACCTAAGCCCCTGGCATCAGCTCCTCATTTTT
>NW_022111325.1:8239072-8246292 GCF_000313985.2 Echinops telfairi
TTTGAAGTCTGGTCCCTCTTTCCCTGTGGAGATATGAACAATACCCTCCCCTTGGGTGGGTTAGTGCCCTCTTCCCTGCTACCCATTTCTTTTTTATTATTATTATTATTTTTCCTTTCCCCATCTCCTTTTCAGTTGTCTACCATTTGTGTCCCTGTATTGAGTCTGGTCCCTGCCATACTACCTGGTTCTCATCCCAGGAATGTTTGCATACAGTAGCTTTTCCCCTATGCCTCTTTTGCATTTTTTTTTTAAACTTACCTCCGCGGATTTATGTTGTACTTGTCCTTTTGTGCTTGGCTTACTTCGCTTAACATGATTTCCTCCAGTTCCTCCCATGCAGCATTGTGCTTCATACGTTCATCACTGCTTTTTAGCGATGTGTAGTACTCCATTGTATGTATGTACCACAGCGTTTAATCCAATCATCAGTTGATGGGAATTTGAGTTGTTTCCAACTCCTTGCAATTTGTGAACTGTGCTTCAATGAACATTGGAGCACAGATGTCTGGCCTTGGTTTGTTTCTTGCCTCTTCTGAGTCTGTGCCCAGTAGGGGGATTGCTGGGTCGTATGGTAGCTTGCTTTCCGTCTGTTTTAGATATCGCCAGATCGATTTCCATAGTGGCTGTACATACTTACAGGTCGACCAGCAGTGGATAAGAGTTTCTATCTCCCCACAGCCCCTCCGACACTTGTTGCTTTCTGATTTTCTGAATTGGGCTATCTTTGAGGGTGTTAGGTGGTACCTCATTGTGGTTTTAATTTGCATTTCTCTTATGGCTAAAGATCGGGAACATTTTCTCATATGTGTGTTGGCCATTCGCATTTCTGCCCCTGTGAAACTTCTGTTCAGATCCTTTGCCCACCTCCTCAGTGGGCACTTCGTTTTTTTTTCTTTTTGGAAGCTAGCAGAGTATTGTAGATTTTAGTAATAAGGCTTTTGTCTGATTTGTCATTGCTAAAGATGTTTTCCCAGTCCACGGGCTCTCTTATTACTCTCTTGGTGAATTCTTTCGATGTACACAGGTGTTTTATCTTCAGTATATCCTATTTGTCAATTTGTGTCTCCTCTGTGTTTGTGTCCTTCCCTATTTCTGATAGCCTATGTATTCCCTGTGCCAAAGTTCTCAAGTTGGTCCCAATTCCCTCATTGTTGGCCCTAATAGTTTGTGGTTTAACTTCAAGGTCTGTGATCCACCTTGAGTTTATTCTTGTGCATGGAGTGAGATAAGGGTCTTGCTTCATTTTTCTGCAGGTAAATATCCATTTTTTCCAGCACCACTTGTTAAAGAAGGAATCTGCTTTCCATTGGATATTTTTTGGGTCCTTATCAAAAATCAATTGCCTGTATGCTGATGACTTTATTTCTGGGTTTTCAGTTCTTTTAAACCTCACCAATAAACTTAATGTATTTAATTTCCTTTTTAAGCATTTTAATCAGTGTAAAGCTTTCCTAGAAACATAAAGCCAGCTTATAAATTTAATAAATAATAATTCTTAAGTTGTCCTTAAATTTCCAGTCGCTCACAACCACAAAATTAACTGTTACATTAATAATTCAAATTTTCTCCAACAATAATACACTTAAAGATAAAAATAGTAACTGATTGTCTTAAACATTTCTGCTCCTAATTCTTTATCTTTCCAGGACTGAATGATTCATAACCACAAAATAAATTGTGTCATCCCAAGCCCAGCATTCCCTGGGGCACCTTCTCAACCACCTAAAGTGGTTTAGTGACTGGAAATATTATCAAGATATTAACTAATGGTACTTACTGACGGGTCTTTTCACTGACTTTGTTAGTGTCTCTAAAATGCTGGTCTCATAGCCTGTATCTCCTAGATTCAACTTGCTCACTGTGACTTTACCTAATTCTCTTTCATTACAGTATTTGATAGATGTAGCAATCCTTTAGTTCTTAAAATATTTAACTGTCTTTCTAGCTATGTGTATGGAACTTTGAACTTGTTGAAATTCGGCATTCTTTTCATAGTTTTCTAATAATGTAACCTTCTCTAGTTGTTAGTTGTCATCAAGTAAGCTTGAACTCATGAAGAATGAAACAGAATGAAATGTTGCCATCTTCATGATCTTCCCCTTCAGGCACTATAGCAGAAAATGATGTTTTGGTCCATAAGATTTTCATTGGCTTATTTTCAGAAGTAGATTGCTGGGCCTTTCTTCCTCATCTGTCTTAGTTCTGATCCACAGCAACCCATTGCAAACCCCCATGAAACACTGCCCAGCCCTGTGCGATCCTCACAATTGCTCCTGTGCTTGAGGCCATTGTTGCAGCCACTGTGTCCATCCATCTTGTTGAGGGCCTGCCTCCTTTTCACTGCCCTTCTACTTTACCAAGCATGATGTCCTTCTCAGGGACTGACTGATCTCTCCTAAGAACATGTCTAAGGTACATGAGACACCTTTGCCTCTAAGGAGCACTCTGGCCAAAGTGCTTCTAAGACAGATTTCCTAGTCCTTTGGCAATCCATGGTACTTTCAATATTCTTTGCCAGCACCACAACTCAACCCATGGGGTCTTCTTTAGGCTTCCTTGTTCAATGTCCAGTTTTCACATGAATAGGAGGCAATTGAAAACACCATGGCTTGGAGCAGGCATATTTTATTCTTCAGAGTAATATCTTGTTACATTGCAAAAATGGGCTCAGGCATAAAAATTATGAGGATGGAACAAGACCAGGCAGTGTTTTGTTCCATTGTACACACGGTCACTATGAGTCTGAACTGACTGTAAGGCATCTAACAACAACTGCAAGATTTCCTGTTGTGTCTTAATAGATAAACAATTCAGCATCCATAGTCATGTCTCTGTTCATCACAACCTGAGATTTTTTTTTTAAGACTGTAGCTGCTACTGCTGTTATTTAGTCTTATGTTATTTTCAAGCATTTGGCCTAATGTCAATATTTTTGTCCTGTATCTGGCATTCATAGAAGTTGGAATAACCAATAATCTTTTTTAAAGCTTGGGTCTTACAAACAAAACAAAATGGTGCCTAAAAGTCATTTTCCATTTGAATGACAGTCCAGAAAAATCAGTAGACAATTTTGCTCTGAGCATTATGCCCTATTAAAGAAATTCAGTCCTCTAAAATTTAAGAAGTAGACTTCAAAACACAATCAGACGAGTCATTTGGATTTATGGCAGGTCTTGTGGTCATTTTATAAGGTCTTCCAAGCAATTTTATAATGTGTCTAATGCTTATCTAATGCTTATCATACCCTTATTTGTACATCTTTAAAATCATGTATTCAGAGGAGACCTCAGTTCGGCTAGAGTCAGTTTTCATTTCAGGGGCAGTAGGAAACCCAAATAATTCTTGCCATGTAGCATTGTCCCACAATTACTCTAAAAGACACTCCTACAATGGTGTTCAGGGCATTTCAATGGCAATGCATGACCAGAGGGGTTGGTGTCTCTCTCTGAGAAGGTGTTTTCACGATTGTGGATGGGAATACTAGAGAAGGGCACCCTACCCTTTCAGAGAAGCACTTAACATTACTTGTCTAGATCCCCGACAGGAGAGCCCACACCATGCTATGTTGCTAATCATGCATTTTGGGTGAAATTCCTTTTCGGCCCTTGGTGCTTCAGGCCTCCACTATTTTATTTAATGGTTTTATTTATTTATTTAAAATCCACCTGGATTTCAGAATTTAGAGGTGTACATCATTCTTCATCGCCACTTCAGAAGGACCAGATTTTGGACACAGTTTTCTTCCCTCCCCTCCCCCTCCCCTCAAGTGACCTGGACTTTATCTTAAACAGACCTGTTGCAGATTAAAGGAACTGAAATATGCCTTTGGATTTAAAGATAAAATGCTGTAATTTGAGAAGAAGCAGAGAAGACTGCTATTTTAACACTATAGACTTTTAAGTCATTGGATTGGGGTTCAAATCTCGATTGCTTTTGAGGTTGACCCATAATTAGCAATTTGAGAGAACCATATATTTCCTGTTTTCCTATTTTCTTTGCCTGTGTGACATGTCTTACTTATGTAGACAAATAGCTTTGCCTTAGTGAATGAGTGTTATTGAAATCATTGCTTTATGCCTAACCTTCATTTTTTAAAGAAACGTTCTGGCACTTAAGTTTTTAAATCTGTATAAGCGAACTGCCCATATATTTTAGTCTGAAAAGCTTTCTTATATATGTATATTTTACTTTTCTCACTAGTCTTTTAAATTCTATAGTATTAATTAGGTTAATATTATATTTAGAATTACTGGATGTCACATGCAGGTTACTTACATTATTGCTCTAAAAGCTTACATATACTGCCTCTGAAGTGATATATATCTACATATATATATAACATATATATTTTGAGCCTCCCACTTAATCATAAGCCCTTACCTAACAACATTTAGTTTTTATGATGTGTCAATGCTAGAGATGTACTTCTATGAAGTGATCCCTGAAGATATGCGTGCTATAGCAAAGTGTGGTGAAGAAACCAGATGATTCCTACCTATCAAAAAAAAATAGCTTTTAGGGTCTTAAAGGCTTGTCTTAAAACAAGCAGCCATTTCAGTGAGATGTTAGCTAAGTCTGCATAGAAGTACATCAGCCTTTGTGATTAAAGGGTTATTAATAATAAAATCCATAATCAGAGGTGGGCTTGTATTAGAGCTTGAATTCTGAGCACCCTGTTTGCAGAAGGCTATGAATGACTGTGAAAATCCAAACTCCATTTTTTGAGTCCCCACAAATGGATTGAGCTTCATTGAATTCCTTCTGACTGTACAGTAGGGATAAGAAGAGTCTTACCCCAGGCAGAGTGCATTGGAAAGTAGAATACCTCCAACTCCCTCTCCAGCCAGCCCAGGGAGGGGAAGCCTCCCTTAGATGAAGATCACCATACTGGAGGTTGCATAGTCATGAATCATGTCCTATAAGTCATGCCTTAATCAGAAGGCCCTGGATCAATCTTGTAAACCCTTCTGTCTAACATAATGTATATGTGCTAATCACAGTCTCCTTCCTACTTCTGTGTGAAGCATCTGTAACTGTGATGTATTGATCTCCAAACAGTCATGAATTTGTGATTGTTTCATTTTTGTTCCATGCTTTATTTAAGTAACTGCCTGACTGTAAATCCCTAGATACCATTATGACTTCATGATTTGGCCTCCCTCTATAGGATGATGTGCCTCTGTTGTTGTCCCATTTAAGACATAACAAGGAGAAAACTAAGAAGGAAGGAGGGAGAGAGAGAGAGAAATGTATCCTTGACCACCATGCCCTGAGGATGAGATTCTTGCATGGAACTGCCAATGCACGGAGAGGACCACAGAGCCAGCCCCACCATGAGACACAGCATCCCCTCACTAATCCATAGCACTCCAGGGGAAAACAATGGAGATACAGGGCAGGAATTGTGTCTAACCCCCCACACCAGGGCAAAACACAAAGGGAGTGCAACAGAGCAGCAAGGGGAGCAAAGTTCCCAAGGAATCCCAAAAATAGACTTCAGGGAGCAGGGATTGGTACCTCATCAGACTCAATCCGAAAACAGATAGACCTGGAACTATTTATAGGCTTTCTCCACCTCCACCCCCGACCTTTGAGGCCATTCTATATAAGATAGGCAGGCAGGTAAATGATCCTGAGGAGAAAATAATGGGACTGATGGTTCTGGGGGGACATGGGAGAAAAGGAGGTGGGTAAAGGAAGGGAAGAGCCAACAAACACAGAGACAAGCAACAAGTGATCTAACATTGATGGCAAGAAGGGCAGAGAATACTTGGTGGCGCTTGATCAAGTGCAATATAGCCGAGAGGAATTACTGAAAGCCAAATGAAGGCTGACCATGATAGTGGGACAAGCAGAAAGTAAAAGGAAATAGAGGAAAGAACTAGGAGGTAAAGGACATTTATAGAGGTATAAATACAGGCACATACATATGTAAAAGTATTTACATATAACAAAAGAGACAGTACATATTATATGTTAAGTATTAAGGTAGCAGATGGACATTGGGCCTCTATTCAAGTCCTCCTTCAATGCAAGAACACTTTGTTCTAATAACCCAGCATTCTGTGATGCTCATCTTATTGACATGATCGCTGAAGACAAATGGGTGCATAAGAAAATGTGGTGAAGAAAGCTGATGGTGCCCAGCTATCAAAAGATATAGTGTCTGGTGTCTCAAAGGCTTAAAGATAAACAAGCAATCTTCTAGCTGGGAACCAACAAAGTGCCCATGAAGAAAGCACACAAGCCTGTGTGATCATGAGGTGGTCTACAGGATCAGGTATCAGGCATCAGAAGACCCAAAACAAACAATCGTATCAATGTGAACAAGGGGGGTCCGAGTGGAGACCCAAAGCCCATCTGTAGACAATTGGACATCCCTCACACAAGGGTCACAAGTAAGGGATGAGCCAGCCAGGGTGCAGGATAGCACTGAAAAAACACACACATTCCTCTAGTTCTTTAATGCTTCCCATCCCCCCACTATCATGACCCCAGTTCTATCTTACAAATCCAGCTAAACTAGAGCATGTACACAGGTACAGATAAGAGCTGGAAACACAGGGAACCCAGGAAAGATAAACCCCTCAGGAACAATAATGGGAGTAGTGATGCCATGAGGGTAGAGGGAAGGTAAGGGGAGAAAGGGGGAGCCAATCGCAATGATCAATGTACACCCACCCATTCAGGATGAAAATAATTGAAAACTATTTGAAATAATTGAAAAATTATTTGAATTGAAAAAATATGAAAAAAATGTATCAAGGGTTCATGAGGGTGTGAAGGTGGGGGAGAGAGGAAAAAATGAGGAGGTGATACCAAGGCCTCAAGCAGAAAGAAAATGTTTTGAAAAGAATGATGACAACATATGTACAAATGTGCTTGACACAAAGGATGCATGGATTGTTTTAAGAGCTGTAAGATCCCCCAATTAAATAATTTAAAAAAAATAAAAAGGACATAACAAATATCCTTCTTAAATTATGTTTGAGATTTGGTGTGGTAAACTGATGAGATAAGAATGGATGAGAACAACAAACGATCCTTGAACTAACTACAAGCCTTTCTTCCTTGTGTTTTGTTTTGGTTTTTGTCATTGGTTTGTTGTTGTTGTTGTTGTGTTGTACAGTGAACCCTCGTTTATCGCGGTTAATCGGTTCTAGACCCTACCGTGATAAATGAAATTCCGCGAAGTAGGATTCCTTATTTGTAAATCA
>NW_022111325.1:8247931-8292057 GCF_000313985.2 Echinops telfairi
GGAAACACAGGGAATCCAGGGCAGATGATCCCTTCAGGACCAGTGGTGTGAGTGGCAATACTGGGAGGGTAAAGGGAGGGGAGTTGGAAAGTGGGGACCAATTACCAGGATCTACATGTGACTTTCTCCCTGGGGGATGGACAACAGAAAATGGGTAAAGGGAGACGTCAGACAGCGCAAGATATGACAAAATAATAATTTATAAATTATCAAGGGCTCATAAGGGAGGAAGTAGCGGGGAGGGAGGGGAAAAATGATAAGCTGATGTCAGGGGCTTAAGTGGAGAGCAGATGTTTTGAGAATGATGAGGGCAATGGATGTACAAATGTGCTTTACAGAATTGATGTATGTATGGATTGTGATAAGAGTCACATAAGCCCCTAATAAAATGAATAAATAATAAGAATGGATGAGAATGTAATGCAGTCAAATCTTCTATGCTCATAATTACGGGTCTGGAAAGCCAACTCTGGTGGGAGAAGACCCTCACAGTTATGAGATATAAATAAATCTTAATACACATTCTCATGACTGCACAGAATACCTCCAATGAACCTGCCCCACCCCCATAAAGGAACTGTCATAAAGGAGCTACCATATAAGATAAATCAATTCTGTGTCTGGTTACTTCACCATGCCTAAAGGTGTTGTGTATATAAAAGCAATCAGGTTCTATAGTCAACCCACTGTAAAATAGAGCAAACTCTGTTTTGACATCTCTTGCTGATACTGATCAGAGATACCTACCCCTGGGGAGGGCTCAAGGTGGCAGTTGAAGTCCACTGGGACTAGGCCAAGACAATGACTCATGTCATTGCCTGTTTATTGTTACTCGCTTATGATATTATCCATTAACTATGTAATATGTTAGCTGTATGAGTTCATGCCTTATGAAAGATCTCTAAGCCCCATTATATATACCCATTGGAAAATACATTCTTTCAGTCCTGACATGGTATGAGGAGCCCCTGTGCCCTGCTGTCTGTCTGTCTGTCTTTAATATTTTCCACAATCTCAAAGTTGCTCCTGAGGACCCGTTCGAATGTTGGGGACACCCTCCCCCTGACAATTAGAGTCTCTTTTGTACCTTAAAATGGGATTAAATGAATTGAGATATGTAAAGTGTTAGAAACTTCATCCTCATCGCATGCACTGAGCGATGGAGAAGGTCAAGCCTTAAACAGGAATTTGACCTGTGGCAAGAGCACGGGGAATGATCACTTCCATTACTGGCAATAGGGGAACAAAGAGAGCCTCAGAGTGGGGAAGTTGATTTAAATCTACAAGTGCTAGCACGTCTCTAACCTCAAGCTGTGAGAGGAAGGAAGTGAGAGAAGTACAGGATGCTTGAATAATAGTGCAAGTCCCACGAATACCCTGAATAGACTTTGGGGAGAGGAGTCCGTGGTGCAGGCTATATAGCTCAGCTTCTCTGGGTTACACTTGCGGAAGTGATAAGTTCTTCCTCCTTCACGTTGAAAGCTAAAAATGAGACCATAATGGCGGACCCGCAGAGAGATACAGATGACTCTTTTCCGGTGCCTTTCTCGGTTCATCTGCCGAGGATTCTATCCCACAAATTCCTTCCTACTCTGTGGACTCCTCTCCTCTTTCTCCTCGTGGGTAAGTCCACAGGAAATATGCTTACCAATATTTATGACGAGTGTTTCTCTGAGGCTGGTCCATTTCCTCTGCTTAAGGCAATTGTTCCTGGGCTACCCCTTGTTCTGAGCCCTGCATATGCATGTGTATTTATTTATGTATGTATTTAGTCTTCTTGTCAATGAACTAAGATCAGCTTATGTTCCTCTAATTTTTTTTTTTTTGGAAAAAAAAAATCAAGTGATGAGTTTGTTCCTGTTCAATGTAGGTCAAATCCACAGAAAGAAGCAGAAAAATGCCCCTGATTGCAAGTCAGCTTCCAGTGGGCTAGGGCGGAACAGAATTGTTGGAGCTTCTTTCCATATTCTTGGTGTCTCTCACATCTCCTGGCCCAGGCTTTACCGAGATGTATCTGGTGGCCCTGGGCTAGGTGATCTCTAACTTTTCTCTCCTCCGTGTTGTCGCCATTCTGTTTCTATCCAAGGCCCTACCTCCTCTTCAAGGACGAACCCCTGCTAGTGGCTGGGAAACATCTCCTAGCAACATGGCTGTCCCCGTACTACCCAGCAGGCAGGGCTGATCCAGGAGTCCATACCCACCCCCCTGGGAGGGTATCAGCCACCCGGGATCTCAGCCACCTGGGAGTATGGCGGTGCTACCCCTCTGCGATCTGCTTCCCCCAGGTCCTGAATGATGGTACTAGGTACTGTGGAGCGATCGTTGGGAGGAGGAAGATGGAAGTGCTAGAAAAACTCCTAGATATGTGGGTGGGAGTTGCTGATCTTGGACCTCATTGCTAAGCAGCAGGAAGTTCTGGACTGGGCTCTCTTCACTTTCAATCTTATTCTTGCTCACCATAAAAACAGAGGAAGTGTTTTTATGCCCTGGTTTGTTGTGTGAACTGAAATAAGCTAACATCCAGGCCATACATGATCAGTGAAGTACACTGGAACAGTGCAGGGCAAAGAGCCTCTCCCTTGGTCTGGTTTGTGAATTGGGGTAAGCGCACACCTTCTTCTTTGGTATAGAAAACAGCTGGGTGTTGTTTTTTGGATTTGGGGGAAATGTTTTTAGAGTAGGTGGGGTAAAAGAAACCTTATTTTAGAATCAGAAGCACTTGGTGTTAAGTCTTTACTCCATCAATTATTAGCTATGTAAGCATCTGTGTTTTTTTTAATCATTTCATTAGGGGCTCATACAACTCTTATCACAAACCATGCATACATCAATTGTGTAAAGCACATTTGTACATTCATTGCCCTCTTTATTCTCAAAACATTTGCTGCCCACTTAAGTCCCTGGCATCAGCTCCTCATTTTTCCCCTCCCTCTGTGCTCCACCCTCCCTCATGAGTCCTTGATAATTTATAAATTATTATTTTGTCATATCTTGCCCTGTCCGACGTCTCCCTTCACCCACTTTCTGTTGTCCATGCCCCAGGGAGGAAGTCACATGTAGATCCTTGTAATTGGTCCCCCCTTTCCAACTCCCCTCCATTTACCCTCCCAGTATCGCCACTCACACCACTGATCCTGAAGGGATCATCCGCCCTGGATTCCCTGTGTTTCCTGTTCCTATCTGTACCAGTGTACATCCTCTGGTCTAGCCAAACTTGCAAGGTAGAATTGGGATCATGGTAGTGATGTGGGGGAGGAAGCGTTTAGGAACTAGAGGAAAGTTGCATTTTTCATCATTGCTACATCACACCCTGACTGGCTCGTCTCCTCCCCAAGACCCTTTTGTAAGGGGATGTCCAGTGGCCTACAAATGGACTTTGGATCTCCACTCCGCACTCCCCCACCTCCTCATTCATGATGATATGATTTTTTTGTTCTTTGATGCCTGATAACTGACCCTTTCAGCACCTCGTGATCATGCAGCCTGGTGTGTTTCTTCCATGTGGGCTTTGTTGCTTCGGAGCTAGATGGCTGCTTGTTTACTTTCAATCCTTTAAAACCCCAGACGCTATATCTTTTGATAGCCGGGCACCATCAGCTTTCTTCACCACATTTGCTCATTCACCCGTTTTGTCTTCAGCGATTGTATCAGGAAGGTGTGCATCGTGGAATGCCGTTTAATAGAACAAAGTATTCTTGCATTGAGGGAGTACTTGAATGGAGGCCCAATGTCCATCTGTTACCTTAATTACTAAACCTATAAGTATATGCACATAGATCTATTTCCACATCCTCATATATGAATATATTTACATATGTACATGCCTTTATTTAGACCTCTATAAATGCCCTTTGCCTCCTAGCTCTTTCCTCTATTTTCTTTTACTTTCCTCTTGTCCCACTGTCATGCTCAGTCTTCATTTGGGTTTCAGTAATTCCTCTTGCTTACGTTACCCTTGATCACGTCCTACCAGGCCTCCTACACCCTCCTCACCACCGATTTGGATCACTTGTTGTTCTCTTGTCCCTGGGTTTGTTAACACCACTACCTTTTTCCCCATCTCCTCTTCTCCCATGTCCCCCAGGAACTGTTGCTCCTGTTGTTTTCTCCTCCAGATTGTTCATCCAGCCTATCTTATTTAGACAGACCCGCGGAGATAATAACATGCACAAAAACAAGACAGAGCAAAACTGAGCAACAATATAAAACAAAACAACAACAACAAACCAATGACAAACGCAAAACAAAACATAACAAGAAAGAATAGCTTGTGGTTAGTTCAGTAACTGTTTGTTGGCCTTTAGGAGTGTTTTCCAGTTCAGTCTGTTGGGGCACCAGGCCCTGGCCCCAAAGTCCACCTTCAGCATTCCCTGGTGACCTCGCCAATCCATTCCCTTGCTGTTCTGTTGCACCCCCTTAGTGTTTTGCCTCGTTGTGGCAGGATCAGATTGGGCGCAATTCCCACACTGTGTCTCCAGTGTTGTCCCCTGTAGAGCTATGTATCAGTGAGGGGAGTCCTGTCTCATAGTGGGGCTGGTCATGTGGTCCTCTCTATGGACTGGCTGCTCTGAGTGGGAACATCGTCCCCAAGAGCATCTGTTTCTTAACTGCATAATGAATTTAGAAAAATGGATCATGCTAACTTCTTGTATAGATTAGAAATTATCTGAAAGCCATGAATGCTATGATACTGATTATGATTACATGACTTGTTTGGAAACTATTAAAGATGGGCAAGCCAAATTCAGCTGTTATGGTTGTCACTGAACTACCTATTATAATTTTTCAAATGTCTCTGTTAAAAGTAAGAAGGCTGACAGTTGGGGTTGCTGTCACTGTGGTGATAGCACTGGGGGGGGGGGGGGGAAGGTCAGCCCCCCACAACTAATCGCGGATTCTATAGTCACAATTGTATGGTTGAGCTATATAAAGAGAGATTGAAATAATGGAGTCAGACACATTTCTTGGTAACATGCTCACCTCAGGCCGCTTAGTGGTCCACGTGGAGATGGGAGATCGGAAGGCAGGAGAGAAGGGGAGGGGAAGGAGGACAAAGGGAAGGGGAATAGGGGAGCAACAAGAGGCCAAGGGGAAACTTTATTGCTAACCAAGGCTTATATATCTTTGGGGGCCATGCAAGCCCACTAATTACAGGTAAAGTCAGTAAGGGGTTGTACTATAGGTTATAGAGCAATGAGAGGGGTACAATCTAGGGGTATCCACGCAATAGGAAGAGGAGTGATTGGGGGTATACATGTGACAAGAAGGGCGGATCCTGGATTCAGGATGACAGCCTAACTTGGGATGTCACTGAGCAGGTTTGACCTGTTCTCTGGCTCACTGTAGAAACCATTATCAGTAGGGTGTAAACCTCATCTACAGGGACCAGACTGATGGCTGCAATCCTTTAGGGAGAAGTAGCCCATTGTCCTTAACAACAGGTAGTGGACCCTGCCTGTGGTGGGCCCAGACAGTCCTCTGACAACTGGCTGCCTTCAGGGAGGATGTCTCTAAGCATCTGACCTCCCACCATATGCTGGCAAACAGCCTCTAATGTTTGGCATGTCTTTGAGGGAGACAAAGCTGGGGGAAAGTCTCTTTATCATCGCACAACACTGTTTTGCAACACCTTTGGCCCATATCCCTGGTGATAGCATGAGGCCTGGTTTCTTTCTGATGAGGAGAAAGGAGGATCAGCAGCAGGTGCTCCCTGGCATCACCTGGATGGGGGTGGCCAGTGCTCCTGACCTTTATCACTGTGGGGCCACAATTCAGATACAATCTGGCCTCTGTGACCTACCCACCCTGTAACCTCACACAAATGACTTAAACTCTATCTATTATGGGGTTAACTAGCTAACTAGCTGCTGCCATGAAGTCCATTGTCAATTCTGACTCACGGTGACCCTGTAAGGCAGAGAAGCACAGCTTATCGCTTTCCAAGATTGTAAATATTTACAGGGCCACCCAGCCTCATCTTCCTCCTGAGATAACGGGGCTAAGTTTAGAATAATTTGGGGAACTAAATGAAGTGGTTTACATCAAGTGCTTGATGCACACCTAACAATAAGTGGTTTCTTCCAGATGGAACGTGTTCTCACACCAACCAGCTTCTATCTTCTGCGGTAGCTACAGAATCCACCACAGCTAACCTTCTCACATTCAAACTACTTAGCAGGTTGTCTTAGGTGCACATTCATAACACCCAGTACTCAGCTAGTGCAAATCTGGGCGGAGAACCCCACACCTGCAACAAATTGGAGAATCTCTTTTTTTCCTGCAAGTTCTCTAATCATAAAACCTTCAAAGTAAGCACCAGATTTTCTCCACCTTTCTTGGCGGTATTGATGCCCCATCCTCTTTCATCAACATTTTCTACTTAATTTTCCACCAAGAATGCCTGAGGTAGTATAGGAGCTAAATCCATCTGACTTCATCTAGAATTCCTAGAGTAATCTCCAGGCTCAGAAGCCCTGAACTCAGAATCCACATAGAATTCCTACATGAAAATTAGCTGCCTTGGCTAAATGGTGGGTCCCTGGAAACCTTGGTGACAGTGTTTATCAGGGATTTTGAGAACAGAGAAGTTCTACCTGGACAAGCCAGATCAGTCTGAGTTCCTAGGATCCTATAAGGAAGGTGGCCTGAGATAGAGATGAGAGATATTCCTTTTGTCCCCATAATGTTTATTATTAAATATTTCAAACATAGAGAAAAGTCTAGGGAATTTTCAATGAATGTCTATATATATACCTACTGCCTGAGTTCTAAATCTAGTTCTAAAGCAAGAATCCCTAAAAGGAAACAGAGGAAAGATCTAGGAAGCAAAGCTATGGATAGAAGTATAACCATAAGTGTGCACTTATGTAAATTTATTAATTCATGAAAATAGAGATATTGGCCTATGTACATGTATTTATCTGACCATACATTGAGGAAGTGGATGGACTTTGGGACTCTGCTCAAGCCCTCCCTCAGTGTAAGAACACTTCATTCTAATAACTTGGCATTCTGTGATGCTCACCTTCCCAACACAATTGCTGAAGATAAAATGGGTGCATAAGCAAATGTGGTGAAGAAAGCTGATGGTGCCCGGCTATCAAAAGATATAGTGTCTGGGGTCTTAAAGGTTGAAATTAAAAAATCAGCCACCTAGCAGGGAAGCAGCAAAGTCCACACTGCAACACATGTGATCACCAAGTGTTGACAAGATCAGGCATCAGAAGACCCAAAGCAAACAACCATTTCTATGCAAATGAGGGGGGTTGGAATGGAGGCCCAAAGCCCATCTGTAGACAATTGGACATCCCCTCTCAGAAGGGTCTCAAGGAAGGGACAAGCCAGCCAGGGTACAGTATAGCACCAATGAAACACACATTTCTCTGGTTCTTTAATGCTTCCTCCCCCTAACTCTCATGGACCCAGTTCTATCTTACAAATCTGGCTAGACCAGAACATGTACACAGGTACAGATAAGAGCTCTTAACACACAAAATCCAGAACAGATAAACCCCTCAGAACCACTGAGGGTAGTGATACCATGAGGGTAGGGAAATGGAGCAGGGAGAAGGGGGAGAAAGGGGAAACGATCACAATGATCAATGTATAACCCCCTCCCTCCACCCCCAGGGGGATGAACAATAGAAATGTGGGTGAAGGGAGACAACGGATGGTGTAAGATATGAAAATAAAAATAATTCATAAATAATCAAGGGTTCACAAGGGTGGGGGGTAGGAAGAGGAGCTGATACCAAGGGCTAAAGTAGAAAGAAAATGTTTGGGAAATGATGATGGCAACATATGTGCAAATGTGCTTGATACAATTAATGCATGGATGGTTATAAGAGCTGTAAGAGCCCCAAATAAAATGATTTATTAAAATTAAACAAAAATATGAAGGGAAAGGCCAGCCCCCCCATAACTAATCATGGGTTTGATAGGTGCAATTGTACAGTTAATGTATATAAAGATTATAGTGAATTCCTAGAGAGTATGAGAGATAGAAGAGAGATTGAAATAATGGAGTCAGACACATTTCATGGTAACATGCTCACCTCAACCCCACTTGGTGGTCCACATTGAGAGAGGGGGAGGGGAGGGAGGACAAAGGGAAAGGGAACAGGGGAGTGAGGATGGGAGAGGAGAGGGAGCCAAGGAGAGGCCAAGAGGGGAACCCGAGAGAAAGAGCTCTTTATTGCTAACCCAGGCCTAAATATTTGGGGGGGGGGGGCACATGCAAGCCCCCTAATTACAGGTAAAGACATATGTCACAGGAAGGGGTTTTACTATAAGTTATAAAGCAATGAGAGGGGGACAATCTAGGGATATACACTCAATAGGAAGGGGAGGGATTGGGGGCACACATGTGACAAGAAGGGCGGATCCTAGATTCAGGATGGCAGCCTAACTTTGGATGTCACTGAGAGGTTTGACCTGTTCTCTGGCTTTCCATGGAAACCATTATCAGTAGGGTGTAAACCCACCCACAGGGACCAGACTGATGGCGGCAAGCATTTAGGGAGAAGTAGCCCATTGTCCTTAACAGTAGGGAGTTAGCCCTACTTGTGGTGGGACCAGACAGTAGTCTGGCAACTGACTGCCTTCAGGGAGGTAACTTGACAATCATTTACCATTAGCTGCAAGCAGTGTCCTAAGTCTAACATAGTTGATACAGGTGATGTATGGAATGTTGTAAGAACTGTAAACACCCCCAATAAAATGATTAAACATAATAATAAAGAAAATTCTTCTTGGGGGAGGGAGGAAAGCAGCAAGAATCCCATCTCAAACTTCTAGATCCTCAGTGCCTGGCATTTCTGCTCAACACATGCTCACTGAGTGAATGAATGAATGAATGAATGCCAGCTTGAGGACTCCAGCGGCTTCTCCATATACCTCTTCTGTCTCTGCAGGACTGAGAGCCTCTGGTGAAGATGCTGTTTCAACAAAGGTAGTGGGGACTTTTGGGAAGTCAGTGACTCTCCCCCTGAACATCTCAATGGACACAGAGATTGAGCATGTCACATGGATTCACCTCCAAAAGGCAATTGTTATCGTGCAACCTGGAGGACCAGCTATCTTTTTGGACAAAAGCTACCAGAGACGAGTAAACATCTCCAGTCAGAGCTTCTCTCTGAGCATCAGCAACCTGATACCGAAGGATGAAGGATCCTACAATGCCCAGATAAACAAAGTTAATTCTAGCATCACCACTAAAGAGAGATTCACCCTGCACATCTATGGTGAGTTCCAGCGAGTGTGTGTGTGTGTGTGTGTGTGTGTGTGAAAAGTTTCCATCTTCATTTGTTAAAACTGATTTTTATTTTTTAATTTATCTCTCTAGGATAAATCAGACTACCCCTTTGGTCTTTTTTGCCCTATTCCATATAGAGAGACATCAAAAGTAGAAAACGCATCCATAAAAATGTTTACATATTATATAATTTCCATATGTCATATAGCTGGTCCCTTACAGATAGATTGTTTCCAGGTTCTTCTCTCAAATAATGCTGCAGTGGATACGGTAATGCATCTGTCGCTGGCATATGTGAATGGATAGATTCTGAAGGATAAATCAAGTAACTTTCCCACAGCAATATTAGAGAGTGCATTCCTGATTGCATATATTATCAAGCAGTTTGCTGAAGTGATTCATTAAAATGGTATTTTGTAGTTTAAACCATGTTTTTTTTTCCATTAGAAATTAGATGAGCATTTCCCATGTGCCCCAGAGACATTTGTCTTCTCTTTTTATGACATTACACCATTTACCCATCTCTCTACCAGGCAGTTTGATCTTTTATATTAGTTTTTGAGTACTATTTTTGTATTGAAGCCCTGTTGGCATAGAGGTTATGTGTTGAGCTGTGATCCGCAAGATCAGCAGTTCAAAACCACCCAGTGGCTCCTCAGGCGAAAGACAAGGCTTACTATGCCCACAAACAGTTACAGTCTCTGAATCTCAAAAGGGCATTTCTACCCTGTCCTATAGGGTCACTAGGAGTCATACTGACTTGATAGCAGGGAACTTATGTATGTGTTAAAGAAGTGGAATTTTGTGCAACTGATAGCCAACAACTATTTCTATAAAATCATAGAGATCTTTATTAAACAAATAGATTAAAATGTGAAGGTATTTTTTCACATAATCGTTTATCTAAGTTTATACATTTCTTTTTTGAATGAATGAATATTGTGAAGTAGGTGTGGAGGTTACATTTCAGATAATCAATTCTGTATGCCACCTTTCAACCCCCTCATCAACACCCCCATCCCATATGCTATCCCACCCCCCACCCCCACCCCTGATTTCCCTTCTCCCTCTTATGGATCGCTATCCTCCCTTTAACCTGTCATACCTGTCAACCTTCTATTTGGTTCCTTCACCTTCTCACCCTTGCCCTCCCTCCTTTAGGAACCCCCAAAGTCTCCTGTCTTTGGAAGGCAAGCAGCTCTATACATTTCCAGAGGTGGCATTTCCATCTCGCTAATCCCTCCCTCAAAGAATCATATGCTCTACAATTTACACCATGTCCAAATGGCAGATGGGGCATCCTTGAGCAACCCAAATTGTGTTCTTTTAAATGTTCTTTGAGTTTGGGGAACAAAAAGAAATCTTCAGGCCAAGACCAGCGCTGAGGCATGGAGGGGGTGAGGTTCCCAATGAAATTCCTATAGGACAACCCTCGCTATCCTGGAAGAATAAGCAGGCACATTGCTGTGATGGAAAGACTGACCCAGCCTGACATTCCTGGCCCTTTACTCAACAATGCGGTTTTCAATTTTCTAAAGTTTCTCCATAATAAGTCCCCCGTGACTGTCCTGTGTCCTTCGAGAGATTTTTATTAAGACTACCTTTTAATAAATGGACTCAGGCCTACGAACAATCAAACAATCGTGAGGATGGCGCAGGACCGTGCAGAGCTTCATTCATTTGTTTTCTCTCATTTTTCCCCTCCCATCCCGCTCCCCCTTCTCTCACAAACCCTTAATAATTTACAAATTATTATTTTGTCATATCTTACACTGTCCGACATCTCCCTTCACCCACTTTTCTGTTGTCAGTCCCCCAGGGAGGAGGTCACATGTAGACCCTTGTAACCGGTACCCCCTTTCCAACACACCCTCTACCCTCCCAGTGTCACCACTCTCATCACTGGTCTTGAAGGGATCATCCGCCCTGGATTCCCTGTGTTTCCAGTTCCTATCTGTACCAGTGTAAATCCTCTGGTCTAGCCAGATTTGTAAGGCAGAATTGGGATCGTGATAGGGCAGGGAGGAAACATTTAGGAACTAAAGGAAAGTTGTATGTTTCATCAGTGCTACATCGCACTCTGACTGGCTTGTCTCCTCCCCAACACCATTCTGTAAGGGGCTGTCCAGTGGCCTACAAATGGGCTTTGGAATTCCACTCCGCATTGCCCCCCTCATTCACAATGAAATGGTTTTTTGTTCTGATGATGCCTCATACCTGATCCCTTTGACACCTCGTGATTATGCAGGCTGGTGTGCTTCTTCCATGTGGGCTTTTTTTTTTGTTGCTTCTGAGCCAGATGGCCACTTGTTTACCTTCAAGCCTTTAAGACCCCAGACGCTATATCTTTTGATAGCTGGGCACCATCAGCTTTCTTCGCCACATTTGCTTATGCACCCAATTGTCTTCTGTGATTGTATCAGGGAGTGAGCACACAATGATATGATTTTTTGTTCTTTGATGCCTGATCCCTTCAGCACCTCGTGATCACACAGTCTGGTGTGCTTCTTCCATGTGATGGGCTTTGTTGCTTCTGAGCTAGAGGGCTGTTTGTTTACCTTCAAGCCTTAAAGACCCCAGATGCTATATCTTTTGATAGCCGGGTACCATCAGTTTTCTTCACCACATTTGCTTATGGACACATTTGTCTTCAGCAATCGTGTCGGGAAGGTGAGCATCATAGATTGTCAATTTAATAGAAGAAAGAATTCTTGCATTGAGGGAGTACTTGAGTGGAGGCCCAATGTCCATCTGCTACCTTAATACTAAACCTATAAATATATGCACATAGAGCTATTTCCACATCCTCATATATAAATATATTTACATATGTGCATGCTTTTATTTAGACATCTATAAATGCCCTCTGCCTCCTAGCTCTTTCCTCTATTTCCTACAAGGCTTCGTTCTTTGGTGCATAAGGTCGGGAAGGGAGCTGACCCAACAGAACCTAACAACAACAACAGCACCCTTTCAGAATAAAATTGAACCAAAAAACCCCCAAAACCAGTTACCATAACTTTCTGAGTTGACCTGTGTGCCCTGAATTCATCTTTGATGTCTTCCCAATCTTCCTTAAAACCATTGATCCCTCTGAAAACGGTTGTCTTATGGAAGGCAGAATCCGTAAACTTGCCTCCTGCTTCAAGGATTTGAGAAGCTGTCCACTTGAGCTTTGTTAAAAATTTGACATTAGCCTTGACTTCAAAATTGTTTTTTATCATGTCATGAAAAAGTCTCCTTTGGGGGTGGAGGAGAGGGGGGCGGGAAGCACTCTAACAAGTCTAAGGCGAGTGTATTACTGAGATGATAGAACTTGCCTGCAGCCGCCACTGATGACGGACACATGTGATCCAATGCGTTCCCTATGGAAGAACCCCGCCCCATCCACCCAGCCTGTGTGAACTGGATTCTAGAAGAGTGTTTCCCAAAGTGAATGATACTGCCACCTAGCAGGGCTCTGGAATGGTCTGGGGGAGTAGGGGTGGAGGGGTCATGGGGGGGAGGGCTCATGCAAAAGCAGATGGTTTCACTCCATCCTGGAAGGTGGGCTACAGTGCAAATGTTTTTATTGCCAGAAGGATGCTGAGTGATTTTTTTTTCTGAAAAGAGGAAAGTAGACCAAACAAGTTTGGGAACCTGTGCCCTAGGCCAGTGGTTCTCAACTGCCCTAATGCCGTGACCCTTTAATACAGCTCCTCATTTGTGGTGACCCCCAACTATAACATTATTTTCGTTGCTACTTCATAAGTGTAATTTTGCTACTGTTATGTATCAGGCGACCCCTGTGAAAGGGTTGTTTGACCCCAAAAAAGGTTGCGACCCATGAGTTGAGAACTGCTGCCCTAGAGTAATGTTTTTGCTTCCCTCATATTTAATTACATTAAATATATTCAAGATATATTGTTGGTTTTTTAAAAGCTCAGAATAGTACTTATGATATGCTATCATGTGTTTATCTATAGCTAGATCATCTTAGCTAGAATCAACAAGAAGTTCATAACAACGATTGATTCTGCAGAGAGGAAATAGTTGGGTGGGGGAAACAGGGTAAAATAAACTTACTTTTTTCATAATGTATCTTTTTAAATTTCTTTCAACTGTGTGCTTACATTACCTAGTCAAAAAAAATAGCATTTAATCAAACTCACACACCGGAGATGGGATAGAACAAAGGGAAGGAAAGAACTAGGAAGTAGCTCTAGAAGACCTCTGGGTGCCATCTTCATAGCCAAACACAGGGCAACTCAACTTGGGGAGGCAGAGCTACCCCTTCCCTGGTGTTTGGGCAGGTCGCTCATCCACTTACTTACCAAACATCTGCAAATACCTTTCATAAGCCAAGGCAGGTGTCAGGTTCTGACCACAGGCTTTGAACCACTCCTGAAGCTATTCACATACTGGAGGGGGAAAGAGAAGTATTTAGGCTATAAATCAAGGTGAGCCATGTGCAGGGCACTTAGAAGCAGGAAGACAGGTTCTCACCCCAACCTCCAGTGGGAAGCTGAGAGAAAACGCTGCTGGAACAGGAAAGCCTGACAGCCCTGCTGCTCGGTCCCCCACCCTCACCATCTTGTTCCAGGGCTCACCCGCCAGGAAGGGTCTGACTAGTCTTCCTTTGGCTGTGTGCCCGCAGGGCAGCTGCAGAAACCCCAAGTCACAGTTACTGCCGCCATGAATGACAGTGGCTCCTGTAACATCACCCTGACGTGCTTCATGGAGAGAGCGGAGACAAGCGTTTGGTTCAGATGGACCCAAGCAGAATCCCATGCTTCCGAGTCCCACGAGGGCTCCACTCTCACCCTCTCCTGGATGCTCTGTGACCCGGATCTGGTGTACACCTGCAGCGCCACCAACCCTGTCAGCCGGAACAGCTCCCGCCCTGTCAGTGTCCAGGAGTTATGCACAGGTACCTGACGCCACTCAGGACTCCAGGGGATTCCAGAAACAGTTTGATTTATTGTAGGTGCTGGCAGGACACATACATAGATGGAAAGCAAGAGAACAGACTTGAAGAACCCTTTTGCTGTCCCCTCAGAGGTCTGAGGGAGGTTGGCAAGGGACTTGGGAACTCCCTGCATATTCCGAAAACTCCAAAGGCAGAGCAAGGGCGGGGAAGGGAGACTAGATTGAGTTTTAGGGGGGAGTTGGGGGACAGGTTTTCCCTTAGTGTATAACAAGGCACACAGACAGGGCAGGAGAGGCCTGGTCTGCAGGGGACAGTAGCAGGAAGAACAGGTGATCATGGGAAAGCAGAAGGAAGCCTCATCAGAGGCTGTGGGGGAAGGGTGTTGACTTGGGCAGGCTGACTGAAGGGCAAGGGAGGTGGGAGATCGTGACTGAGCTGCACTATCTCGTCTCCGACAGCAGGTCCAGGAGCTTTCGGAGGAGAAGCAATGAGGGAGACAGTGCTGGGGATCCTGGGGGAGCCTGTCACCCTGCCCCTGAAAGTCCCAGCCAATCATAGCATAAAGAAAGTTGTCTGGAGGTTTAACACATCAATTCTCAGCAAAGCGTCAGGGGAGGTAACAGCAGAAGGCTCACTTACTGAGTCCAAGGAAACGGAGAAGGACAGAGTGCTGGTCTCCAGCCAGGACTACTCCCTGAAGATCCGTGAGCTGAAGATGGAGGACGCTGGCCCCTACAGTGCCTACGTGTGCTCAGAGGTCACCTCCACGAAGCACTTCGCCCTGCGCATCCACTGTGAGTCTGGACAGCCCGTTTATCATTAGATTCCTTCCCTCAAGATTTCCCCTCTTTGCTGCCGTCCCTGCTTCCCACCTTTCCCGTCCCTCTCCTTGTACCGAAATGCCTCAGATCACTAAGGGTGCTATGCAATTCACACCTGTCCATTCACAGGAGGAACATTATAGCCAGGGCCTGGAAAACCCTACCTGCCAAGACTCTGCTTCCTATAACCCTCTAGGAAGGCCCCCACCACCCACTCCCAGGAACTTGTGCCTGCTTTCGGAATTGGTTATCAGGTGGGATCAGAAACTCTCCAAGCTGCCTTTGTATAGAACATTGGCATTTTTGATAAGGGTTAGAGCCGGCTGTATTGGAAATAGATGTTTGAAGAGAAAGCCCCTGTCAGTATTCAGGTGGCTCAGTGGCCTCTGAGAGTGTGGCCACTCGCTTCATCATGAGAGAAAGATGTGCAGCCTTCTCCCTCATCCCTGGGCTTCAGGGAGCTTAGTTGGATGGTGTAGATGGTTTAGGTTTGGTTACCCCTTCATCTGTCCCATGGCCAACATGACCCACAACATGAATTTGTGGGTGTCCAGTTATATGTGACCAGAGAGCCTGGGTGGTGTGGTGGGAGACACGTTGGGCTGTTAACCATAAAGCCAGTGATTCGAAACCACCAGCAGAGCCTCATGAGAGAGGATTCTTTTTACTTTCATTAAGAATTTCAGCTCAAACAGAAAACTGGGTGAAGGGAGACACCGGGCAGTGTAAGATAAGATAAATAATAATTTACAAATTAAAATTATTTATAATTATAAATAATAATTTATAAAATATTTATAAATAATTATAAATTATTGAGGGAGAGGGGAGCGGGCAGGGAGGGGGAGGGGAAAGGGAAATGAGGAGTTGATTCCAAGAACCCAAGCGGAAAGCAAATTTTGAGAATGATGAGGGCAACGAATGTATAAGTGTGCTCTACACAATTGATGTGTGTATGGATTGTGATAAGAGTTGTATGAGCCCCAATAAAATGATTTTTTTAAAAAGAATTTCAGCTCAGAAACCCACAAGGGCAATTCTACACCATCCTACAGAGTTGCTTTGAATCAGAATTGACTCAACGGCAGTGAGTGAGGTATATGTGAAGAGTCACTCACCATGGTTCTATTAAAATATGCAGCAAGTCCCAGGAACAGGGAATATGGTGACTTAGTAGAATTCTTTCCTCTCATGCAGGGCGTCTGGGTTCCATTCCCAGCAATGCACCTCAATTACAGCCGCTACCCGTCTGTCAGTAAAGGCTTGCATGTTGCTGTGATGCTAAAATGGTTTCATTGGCGCTTCCAAGCAAACGTAGACTAGTCAGAAAGGCTGGGCAATATCTTTCCAATATTCTGACAAAGGAAATCCTGTGGATGCAAGGATCCATCCACAAGCTATCAAAGGCCAGAACCAGGCAGCAGCTCACTCTGTTGTCCATGGGTTTGCCCTGAGCCAGAAGCCAGCTCAATGACGGTTAACAACAATGAGCTCAGTCTGCACCCAGTGCATGCTGACTCAACTGTGAAGGAACCGGCAAAGAGATGAGCCTAGCTGACAGCATAGGGCAAGAACAAATAGCCTACCACATTATTGCTTTTAAAGTTGTTGACTATATTCGTTTCCTAGGGATGCTGAAACAAAAGACCGCAGAGTGTGTGGCTTTACACAACAGGAATGTGCTGCCACGCCGGGGGTTGAGTCCAGACTCCCATTGTCAGCAGAGCTGTTCTCTCTGGAAGGCCCAGGGGGAGTTCCTTTCTTAGATCTCTGTGTCTGGCATCCCCCGTGTTCCTTGGCGCACAGATGCATCTTCGTTTGACTTTCTTCGGTCTACTTCTCTGTCTCTTCTCCTCTGCTGTTGGGCACCACTCATATTGGACTAGGGCATCCTCTGGCTTCAGTGATTCTATTCAATACAAAGTCTCTGTGTTAGGCTGAGTTTTCTAGAGAAACAAAGCCAGGGACACTCAAATATGTATAAGAAAGAAGTTTACAGGAAGAAAGAATTTGATATCATGAAGGTGACTCAGACCACTCTAACTAAAGTCCACCAGTCCAATGCTAGCAGGAGCCCCATTCAGACTTATAGTTGCTGGCGGATGAAACAGGAGGATGAAGTGGGGGGCTGGGAGATCACATGCCACTGGGTGCAGAGTCTCATGCATCCATGGTCCTCAAGACTAGGTAAGGCGCTGGCCCCCCAGGGACGGCAGGAGGCCACATCAGCCACCCCAGAAGCCAGATGGGGTATCCAAGCAAGCAGAAAGATGAAGATGCTCAAGAGAGAAAGTTCTCAGTGCCTCTCTTATAAAAAGACCACACACCCAAGCAGGTATCATGAGGCTGTGATCTGATTTATACCTACCTTGATTCAAAGACATGACGTTGGCATAATATCTAACCATCACAGTCACAATCACAGGTACAAGGGTTCAACATAAATTAAGAGGGAGGAGGAAATCACAATTTAATCCATAGCATAAATACTTATGAAGTACCTACTATATATCACAGGCACTGTGTTCACCCATCTACCTGATTAGTTTACATAAATAAAGACATGAGATCATCCAAAACTCAGAAATTCCAAACTGACTGCAATCAAGTGGATTCTGCTCACTGAAACCCTATAGGACACCCCCATGGGTTTCCATGATGGTACATTTTTACAAAATAAGAAAACCTCATCTTTCCCCTAAAAAGTGGCTGGTGGTTTTGAACAACTGCCTTTGTGGTTAGCAGCCCAATTCCAGGTTGTCTTTTAAGAGGTTTCAGAGCACATAGAAGGGCTGTGCTTTTGTGTTGTTGTTGAATGGTTTTCATAATTTTTTACAGCTGTGGAAATACCATACATCAACTTTCGCCTTTCCATGACTCCTTTAGTTCACACATGAACTTCAGTAGCCCAGAGAGGCGAGGTGACATGATTGAGACTTCAGAGTTGACAAGGGAAAGGGCAGGCACCCTCCAAAATGCCTGTGACACTTGGTGGCACTTTCCCAGCCCTAACACTGGGTCAGCATATAACTCTAGCAAAGATATTTTGAACAAATAAAAACATAGGGGTTCATGGGGCGGGTCTGATGGCACACTGGACTTGCCTTTCTCCTCACACAGGGAGGCTGAGGAAGCCAAATATCACCTAGAACACTAGATCCCCTGAGGATGGCATCTGCCAGGTTACCCTAACCTGCCCCATGGAAGACAGTGGAGATGATGTGATGTACAAATGGACCTCCCTGCAGACGGGAGCTGTTGTGTCCCCAGATGGGTCACTGCTCAATATCTCCTAGAGAAGCAGTGAGGATTACTCCAACTTCACATGCACAGCCACAAACCCCGTCAGCAACAGTTCCTGGCAGTTTCTTTCTGGGAATATCTGTCCAGGTTTTTCTCTTCATCACTACTCTACCAGGATTTAGAGCTGCAGCCCCCAAAGAGTATGCATTCCAAGTATTTATGAAGCTACAGCAAGGGAATGTGGACAAGAGAACAGCACATGCCAACAAAAGTATAATGGGAGCCACTTACATAATTCTAAATTTATTAATAATCATATTATAAAAAGAAACATAAAGTTCATATTTATCTTATTTAATTTAAAATATCCAAAATATCATCCTCTACATCAATGTTATATTCTTTTATCTTATATTTTAAAATTACTGATTAAATAGTTAAATTTTACCTTGGAGTAAGTCTTTAAAACCCAGTATGTATTTTACAGCATATCACAATTCCGATGCTAAACAGTCATGCTTGATCTGTATTTAAACTTTATAAAATATACAGTTGCCTCAACATCCTGAATAATTTTCAATAACTATTTATTTGTTTTAAAAGTTAATTAATTGAAATTAAAATGTGTTCCACTAGCCACATTTCAAGGACTTGAATAAGGCTCGTGGCTATCGTATAAGAAGCTTTACCATTTGTTTCCCAAGATCTCTTTTTCTTAGAGTGATGGGTTGGATGGAAAGGAGGTATAGTTGGACAAATGTTTCTAGAAAATTGATATGGAAAGAGATACAGATAACTAAAGAACAAGGCTATGCAAGGAGCCCTAGTAGCATCGTGGATTATACATTGGGTCGCTAACTGTAAGGTTAGCAGTTCTAACACACCAGTTGCTCCAAAGGAAAAAAGATGAAGTTTCCTGCTCCCTTAAATATTTACAGCCTCAGAAACCCACAGGGACAAATCCCCTCTGCCCTATAGGATTAGGATGGGTCAAAATGGACTCCTTCACAATGAGTGAGTGAGTGAGGAGCTCTTGCCAGTGCTGTGTTAGGCTGGGAAACAAATCCACGGACACCCATATAAGAAACCACTTTCTATCAAAGAGCAATTATATATTAATGTAACATCCCAGCCCAGTCCAGATCAAGTCCGTAAGTCCAATATTAGCCCATAAGTCTGATATTAGTCCATAAATCCCTCTTTGGACTCACACAGCACATGCAATGATGCAGAATGCAGGAAGATCAAAGGCCGGCGGGTGCAAAGTCTTGTAGAGCCAATGGAAGTGGATGCATCTCCAGGGTTCTGGCTGCCATCAGCATGGCTCAGAGTAGCTCATCAACAGGGAAGGTGAAGTAGAGAGAAAGGCTCTCACAGGTCTCAGCAAGTCTCCACATGACCTGTCAAGAGGAAGAAGAAGGCAGAGAGAGTGTGTGGCCCACCTCCAGGGAGAAAGAGAGAAAGCTCCCAGAATCCTCATGAGAAGGCCACACCCACAAGGAGGCATCATCAGGCTGTGACTTGATTGACAGGCTAGACCACCCCTACACGTATTTACCAAGTTGACATGAAATTATGCAACTACCACAAATGCCAAACACTATTCTAGGTTTTTGTGCATCTTTTTAAAAAAATCATTTTATTGGGGCTCATGCAACTCTTATCACAGTCCACACATACATCAATTGTGTAAAGCACACTATACATTCATTGCCCTCATCATTCTCAAAATTCGCTTTCCACTTGGGTTCCTGGAATCAGCTCCTCATTTTCCTTTTTCCCCTCCTCCTCCCTCCCCGCTCTCCACTCCCTCATGAACCCTTGACAATTTATAAATTATTATTTTATCTTTTCTTACTCTGCCCGGCACCACCCTTCACCCACTTTTCTGTTGCCCACCCCCCAGGGAGGAGGTTGTATGTAGATCCTTGTGATCGGTTCCCCCTTTCTGCCCCCACTTCCCTCCCGGTATCACCACTCTCACCACTGGTCCTGAGGGGTTCCTCTGTCTTGGATTCCCTGTGTTTCCAGTTCCCATCTGTATCGCTGTGCATCCTCAGGTCTAACCAGGTTTGCAAAGTAGAATTGGGATCATGATAGTTGAGGGGAGGAAGCGTTTAAGAACTAGAGGAAGGTTGTGAGTTTCATTATTGGTACACTGAATCCTGAGTAACTCATCTCTTCCCCACTACCCCTCTGCAAGGGATGAACAGTTGTCTACAGATGGGCATTGGGTCCCCATCACGCGCTCCCCTCATTCACGATGGTATGATCCCCCCCACCCTTGCCGCCTTTGGTGCTTGAAACCTGGTCCCCTCGGTCCTTCATGATCACACATATTGGTGTGCTGCTTCCATGTGGGCTTTGTTACTTCTGGGCTAGATGGCCGCTTGGTTACTTTCAAGCCTTTAAGACCCCAGACACTATATTTCTCGATAGCCGGGCACCATCAGCCTTCTTCACCACACTTACTTATGCACACATTCATCTTCAGCGTTTATGTGGGGAAGGTGATCACACAATGATGGTTTTTGCTCTTTGGTGTCTGCTACCTGATCCCTTCAACACCTCATGATCGCACAGGCTTGTGTGCTTCTTCTCTGTGGGCTTTGTTGCTTCCAAGTTATATGGCCGCTTGTTTGCCTTCAAGCCTTTAAGACCCCAGACGCTATATCTTTAGATACCCGGCACCATCAGCTTTCTTCACCACGTTTGCTTATGCACATGTTTGTCTTCAGCGGTCATGTCAAGAAGGTGGGTGTCATGGAATGACCGTTTAGCTGAGCAAGGTGCTCTTATATTGAGGGAATGCACGCAAGGAGGCCCAATGTCCACCTGCTACCCTACTAATAAACCTATAAATATATGCACATGGGTCTATTTCCCCCATAATCATAAATATATTTACATATGTACATGTCTGTATTTAGGCTTCTATATATGCCCTTTGCCTCCTACTCCTTTCCTCTATTTCCTTATGCTTTCCTCCTGTCCCACTACCATGGTCAGCCTTCATTCTGGTTTCAGTAATTCCTCTCAGTTACCTTACCCTTGGTCACTCCCTACCAGTTCTCTTATCCCCTCCCTGCCACTGGTTTTGAACCACTCATTCCCTTGTCCCTGGGTTGGCCAACACCTCCTCCCTTCCCCTACCTCCCACACTCTCATGTCCCTCCAGGAGCGTTGGTCCCGTTATTTTCTTCTCACGCTGTTTGTCCAGCCTATCTTATCCAGGTGGACCTGCAGAGATAATAATATGTGCATAAAATTGCGGATGGCTTTGACAGCACCAAACAAAGTGGCACATAAGAACATGACGATGACAGCAGCAACACCGACAAGCTAACAAACAAGCCACTGATATACAAAATTTAAAAGAAGAGAAAAAAGAAAAGCAAAACAAAACAGAAGAAAGGGTGGGGGGGAGCCTGTTAATAGTTCAAGGTCTGTTTGTTGACCTTTAGGAGTGTTTTCCAGATGAGTCTGATGGGGTGCCACATCCTGGCCTCAAAGTCCATCCTTGATACTCCCTCAGGACCTCCTTACTCTGCTTCCCCTGCCTCTCTATTGCACGCCCCCAGTGTTTTGCCTCAGTGTGGTGGGGTCAGCTCAGTCACACAACCCACACTGTGCCTCCGGTGCTGCCCCGTGTAGGGCCATGGGTCAGTGCAGGATGTCGCATCTCGCAGTGGGGCCGGCTATATGGTCCTCTCTACAATGGGCCCTCCAAGCCGGGCTATCGTACTCTGAGCTTGGTGGGCCCAGATGTGCTCTGCTCCATTCCTCCTCCTTCCTTTGCTTCAGCTTCCTTCTGGGTGTGGTGTGGTAGGTCAGTTCCTTTCCCACACCAGACGATCTATTTTCATTTTCTGTGGTACTTCCTTCCATGGTGGGGGTCGGGCTGATTCTGGTTAGGACCGGCGTATGGTCCAGTCTTTTTGAAGATTCCTCCACACGTTACATTGCCCTCCTGGTTTGGCGTGTCATGGTGGAGTCTGTATGCACATTCCAGTTCCGTGGGGACACAACCAATACTCTCCCCCTGGGTGAGTTAGTGCCCTGTCCCGTTCCCCTCCCCCCCCCCACCGTGCCATCAACTCAGTTTCTCCCCGCCCCGCTTCTCCCTCCACCTGACCCCCTTCCCCTTCTTTATGTTGGACTCTCATGTACCTCCCTGGGTGTGGTCTGCCCTCCCCCCAACTATCTATGCTTCCACCCGTTCATTGCGAGATAGGTGTCTATTCTTCTGTTCCTGCCATGCTGATTGTACTTACCTCAGGGGACTCATGTTATACCTGTCCTTTTGAGTTTGGCTTATCTTGCTTAACATGATTCCTTCCAGCTCTTCCCACGAAACGATATATTTCATGTGATCGTCCGTGGTTTTCAGTGCTGTGTAGTACTCCATTGTGTGTATGTGCTAGAGCTTACTAATCCACTCATCTATTGATGGAAACAGGCTGTTTCCAAGTCTTTGCGATTGTGAATTGTGCCGCAATAAACATTGGAGCGCAGATGACTGGTTGTGTTTTATTTGTTGCTTCCACTGGGTATATGCCCAGTAGAGGGATGACTGGGTCATAAGGTAGATCAATTCCATTTTCTCCAGATTGGTTTCCACAGTGGCTGTACAAATCTACATTACCACCAGCAGTGGAGGAGGGTTCCTACTTCACCACAGCCCCTCCAACACTTGTTGCTCTCTGATTTGCTGATTTGGGCTAGTCTCAGGTGTGTTAGGTGGTATCTCATGGTTGTTTTGATTTGCATTTCTCTTATGGCTAATGACCTGGAACACTTTCTCATATGCTTATTGGCCATATGGGTCTCCTCCCTAGTAAAAGCTCTTTTCAGTTCTTTTGCCCATTTCCTTAGGAGGTTAACTGTTTTCCTCTTTTTGCAGGTCATGATGGTGTTGTCGATTTTAGTAATGAGCCCTTTGTCTGATGTGTCATTACTAAAAAGCCTCTCCCAGCCTGTGGGTTGTCTTGTCACACTCTTGGTGATGTCTTTCAAGGTGCACAGGTGCTTTATTCTTATTAAACCCACTTGTCGATTTCCAGTTCACCTGTGTGTATACCCTTCCCTATTGCAGTGAGCCTATGAGTTCCCTGGGCCAGTGCTCTGAGGTTAGTCCCAATTCCCTCCTTGATGGTCCTGATGGTTTGGGGTTTAACTCCTAGGTCTGTGATCCACTTTGAGTTTATTCTTGTGCATGGGGTGAGGTAAACGTCTTATTTCATCTTTCTACATGTGGATATCCATTGTTTCCAGCACCACTTGTTGAAAAGGGCATCCGCTTCCCACTTGATGGTTTGGGGACCCTTGTCGAAGATCAGTTGTCTATATGCTGATGGTTTTAGTCTTGGACTTTCTATTCTTTTCCACTGGCCTGAGTGTCTGTCGTTGTGCCAGGACCACGCTGTTTTGACCACTGTAGCTGTGCAATAGGCATTAAAATCGGGTAAGGCGAGTCCTCCAACTGTGTCCTTCTTCTTGAGGAGTTCTCTTCTAATTCTGGGTTTTTTTCCCTCTCCATATGAAATTGGTGATCAGTTTTTCCAATTCTTTGAAGAAGGTTGATGGTATTTGAATTGGTATGACATTGAACTTGTAAAGTGCTTTAGGTAAGATTGTCATCTTTACCATGTTAAGCCTTCCAATCCACGAGCAGGGGATGTTCTTCCATTTGTGGAGGTCGCTTTTGGTTTCCTGTAGTAGGGTCTTATAGTTTTCCTTGTATAGGTCTATAGGTCTTTAGTTTTTTTTGTTAAATATATTCCTAGGTATTTCAGTTTGTTCTTAGCTACTGTGAAGGGTACTTCCTTCTTAATCCCCTCTTCCATGATCCTGTCCGATGTGTATAGAAAACCTACCAACTTCTGTTTATTAATCTTGTATCCTGCCACTCTTCCAGCTGTAAGTACTCCAGCTGTGGAGCTTTTGGGGTTTTCGATGTACAGGATCATGTCGTCTGCAAATAGCGATAGTTTCACCTTCTCCTCTCGCATTTGGATCCCTTTGATGTCCTTCTGCTGTCTTTTGTTGTTAGCCAGAACCTCCAGATCGATATTGAGTAGAAGTGGGGACAGGGGGCATCCTTCTCTCTACCATTTTTCTGTGGGATTGTTTTTGTCTTTTCTCCATTGACTATGATGTTAGCCGTTGGCCTTTCATAGATAACTTGTATCAGCTTGAGGAACTTACCTTCCAATCCTATCTTCATGAGTGTCTTAATTAGGAATGGGTGTTGGATGTTGTCAAATGCTTTTTCAGCATCTATGGATATTATCATATGGTTTTTTTCTTCTTGATGTGGTGTATAATATTGATGTGTTTTTGGATGTTAAACCATCCCTGCATCCTTGGAATGAATCCTACCTGGTCGTGGTGGATGATATGTTTTATATACTTCTGTATTCTATTGGCCAATATTTTGTTAAGGATTTTTGTATCTATGTTCATTAGAGATATTGGTCTGTAATTCTCTATACCTGTGGAGTCCTTGCCCTGTTTGGATATCAAAGTAATGCTGGCTTCGTAGAATGAGTTTGGGAGTTTGCCATCCTCTTCTATGTTATGGAATACTTTGTGGAGGATTGGTGTCAACTCTTCCCTGAATGCTTGGTAGAATTCTACTGTGAAGCCATCTGGCCCTGGGGCTTTTTTTGTTGTTAGATTTTGATTATCCTCTCTATTTCTTCTTTCGCTATGGGTTTTTTGTGGTTCTTGATTTCTGTATGAGATAATCTAGGGAAAGACTGTTTTTCCAAATATTTATCCATGTCTTCCATGTTTCTAAATTCATTAGTACTTTGTGATTATCCTTTAATTCTCATTGGGATCTGTTGTTATTGCCCCTGTTTCATCCCTCATTCTGGCTATTGATGTTTGCTCCTTTCTATCCTTGGTAAACTTTGCCAAAGGTCTGTCAATTGTGTTAAGTCTTTTGTAGAACCAGCTTTTAGCTGCATTTATCTTTTGCGTTGCACTCTTGTCATCCCACTGGTTTAACTCTGCCACGATTTTTATTACTTCTTTTCTCTTGCTATTGGAAGGATTGTTCTGCTGACTCTTCTAGTTGTTGGAAGTTTTGTTTTAACGTATCTGTCATATGCCTCTCTTCTTTTTTCATATATGCATTTAATGATATCAAGCTACATCTGGTAACTGCCTTCACAGTGTCCCATAAGTTTTGATACGTTATATTCTCGTTCTTGTTTGTTTCTAGAAACTTCGTAATATCCTCTTTAATTTGGGCCTGTACCCATTCATGTCGCAGGAGATCGTTGTTCATCCTCCAATTGGTTGTGCTTGCTTTTCTGGACATCCTCTTATTAATCTCCAGCTTTATGGCATGGTGATCTGAGAAAGATGTCTGGATAATATGTATGTGTTTGAATTTACTCAGGCTGGACTTGTGTCTCAGCATGTGGTCTATTCTTGAAAAAAGATCCATGTGGACTTGAGAAGAATGTGAATTCTTTTCCATTTCAATGGACAGCTCCATAAATGTCTATCAGGCCCTGTTGCCTAATTACATTGTTTAGCTCTATGGCCTCTTTGCTGAGCTTCTTTCCCAGTGATCGGTCTTTCTCTGATAGTGGAGTGTTAAAGTCACCTACTATGATTGTTGAGTCCGTGATTTCTCTTTTCATCTTTTTAATAGTTTGTTTGATGAAATTCGCACCATTATTAGGAGCATAAATATTCGATATTCTAGGTGCTTCTTGGTTTACTGAACCTTTGAGCATTATGTAGTGTCCCTCTTTGTCTCTTTTTATGGTTTGGATCTTGAGGTCCATTTTGTCGGAGATTAAGATAGCCACCCCTGCCTTTTTTGAGTTACCATTTGCTTGGTAAACTTTCTGACAGCCTTTTATTCTTAGCATATTCTTGTCTGTGGGCTTAAGATGTGTCTCTTGCAGGCAGCAGATTGATGGATTATGTTTTCTGAGCCAGTCCTCAAGCATTTTCTTTTAATGTACAAATTGAGTCCATTGGTATTCAGAGTTATTATCACTATCTGTGGATTCATAGTTGTCATACCATGTTTTGTGTTTTGGGTGTTTACCTATCTCCCTTCATATTAGTGTGCTATGTTTCAGTGGAGAGTTCTATCTTGTCTTCTTTTCGATCTGAGACCCTGTTGTCCTGATAATTGATGCTGGCATGTTGACTTCTAGATGCAGATGGGCTATATGGTTGTCTCCTGTTTGTTCTTGGTGGAGGTTGGTCCTCTGGCCATTGTGAGTCAGCCAGTATCTTCCGCAGGGTCAGGTGTCTTGCAGCATATTATTTGAGTCTTTCCTTGTCCTGGAAGACCCTTATCTCACCATCTATCTTAATGGATCGCTTGGCAGCCTACACGATTCTGGGGGAGGCATTTTTTTCCTTTCAGCTTTTGGAAGATGTTGCTCCATTCTCTCCTCCTTTTCATGGTATCTGCTGATAGGTCTGAGCATACTCTTACCTGCGCTCCTTTGTATGTGACTGTCTTCCTTTCTCTTGGTGCTCATAAAATGTTCTCTTTTCCCTCGAAGTTGGATATTTTTACTATTATATGCCTTGGCATGTTCTTCTTGGAGTCTAGTCTAGCTGGCATCCTTTCTGCTTCCTGTATGAGTGCCTGGTTCTCTCTTGTTAGGGTGGGAAAGTTTTCTTCCAGAAATTCCTTTGATATCTTGGCTGTCGACTTGTGTGTTGTGTTGTGCTCTGGTAGACCGATTATTCGAATATTATACCTCTTCATAACATCTGTCATTGACCGAGATGTCCCACAAATCGGATCCTGGATCACCGAGGCCCCAGCTCAGGACAAATGCGGGGGGTGGGGGGTGGGGGTGCTGTGCGGGGGGGATATTTCACTAACCAGACTCCTTCCACTCAGCTGCCTGGACACCAAACCCGCCTTGTTCAAAAGAGTTCTGAGTATGCGGGTCCCCTGATACACCATCTTCCCAGAAGTCTTGTGCATCTTAACAGAGTCAATCTTCACAACATACTATGACAAAGATATCCTTACTCTTCCCAAATATACAGGTATAGAAACTAATACTCAGAGAGACCAAGGGATTTACCAAGGCCACATAGCAAAAACAGAATTGGAACTCTGGGTTCTGTCTACCCAGGGTCTGGCTATATCTGGCAGATGGATCTAGGTCCTGGCTCAATAAGCATCTAAACTCTTTGTCTCAAGTCTGGAATTCCCCAACTGCCATTTACAAAAAGAGACACAATAGTGGACTTTAAAATAAGAGAGATTGCATTCAAATCCTGGCTCAAGTAATTACACTCGGTGGTGTGGAGTAAGTCATAAATCTCAGGTCAAGTCATAAAACTCAGGTACTTATTTATTACTGCAGCCTCTTGCCCACAACAATATCTGTTCAATATGTATTTGTAGAATGGAAATATCTTCTGCAGTAACATGGGATTTAAAAGAGGAAAGTAGTATAGCCATTATGTTCTGACCATCATGTATTCCAACCTCACTTGTTATCATTTGAATTAATATCGTTTTTTTCCTCTTTGAAGGGCCTGAAAAAAGCGTGAACCATTATATTATACCTATCACAATCATTCTTCTCGCCTTTGTATGTGTTGGGATTTGGCGCATTTGGAAGCGAAAAAAAAAGTGTGAGTTTTCTGAAACCAATGATGTCTTCCAGCACATTTCTTTGGGACCTTCCTTTCCTCTGGAGAATTATCTGTATTTAAGTAATCTGCTTCTACCATTTGTCTCCCAAGATCTCACTTTTTCTTAGAATGATGGGTTGGATGGAAAGGAGATATAGGTGGGGCTCTTTAGTCATAGCCAATCAAAATCTAATTCAAGCTAGGATGTCTACAGGAGGGACAACTTACTATTTATTTGTCACATCATCAACCTGTGGGAATGGCAGAATGGACAAATACCTTCTGGACTCAAATGTAGCAGAGCTCCCCATCTCTGTCTCCACTTCTCTCTCTGAGCCAGTTTACTCTCTGACTGGAGCCAACAAGGAGTACTGATGGGGCACTGCTTAAACACTTGGCTGCTAACCTAAGGATCCAGGATTGGCACCTACCAGCTACTCCATGGATAAATATGCAGCAGGCTTCTTCCATAAAGATTACAGCACTGGAAGCTCTCTGGGAAGTTCTATTGTGTCCTATAGAATCACTGAGTCAAATGCGACTCAATGACAAGGCTTAGCTAGGTTTTTTAATTAAAACCAACAGCGGGGCGAGTGTGAAGGATGGGGCACCACAAAGTCATGATAGCTCCAGACTCACACATACTGTTAGCTGAACACCATAAAGGGGGAAAGGATGTTTCCCTCCAACTTTGATTTGAAAATTATCAGAAAATTGTTTTGATTGATACTGTGACAGGTTACATGGCTGTTTGGGGGGCCAGCCAGATGAACAAGGGGATATAGTGTTATGATTGGTAATGCTTTCTAGAATCTCACTTGTAGAGTAGATATGGAGTTGTTCAAACACACACACACACACACACACACACAATGGTTGGAACACACATGGGTCCTGGAAGAACCACTAAGAGGAGGAAAACGATTTGAATGAGTGGTTACTACAGAGGGATTAGCGCTCTCCTTTGAGAAAGAGGGAAGGAAGCTCCAAAGCCTTTTCCTTGGTGGAAGGTGGCTCAAGACTTCAGTCACTTCTTCCCATGGGCTTATGCACACATTAGCCTTCATCAGTCCCCTAAAGCCTCTTCTCTGTTCATTTCCCTGAACATCTCTTTGCTTCTTCTCTGATGCTCAAAGAAACTTCTCTTATCACAGCCCCCTTGGTTAACCTTCTCTGCCTTCATTTCTTAGGTTCAGCACTCATCTTAGGTTCCAGCCAAGCTCAGGGTCCAGCTGACACATCAGGTAATATCACCAATGATGCTCAAAGCCTTGCTACCCAAGTGTGGTCTGCCAACCACCAACATGGGGATCACCCAGGACTTTGTTGGAAATGCAGAATCATAGGCCCCATCTCAGAATCTGATCCAAAATCTGCATTTTAACAAGATCCCCAAGTGATTCGTATGCCTATTTAATAGAAGGTGGTTTGGGAATAAAAAAACCTCAACCGGGATAGATGGTTGAGAGATGGTGGCCAGAGCTAGTAGAAGCAGTTGTGTTGGGTGGAATTTTGAGATCTCTTCAGGCAGTGATGTTTATCACTTGAATGTGCCTGTGATGAAAACAGAGTTATTCTCTACATGCTGAGAATGGGGGGAAAGCATGAAGTAAAAGAGTGACTCTGTGACAGGAGCAAAATTAGAATTTAATTAAAATTAAAGCCCGTGAGATGGTATACTCAGTTCCAGAGTATCATTGAAACTGGTTTCCCATCTTTATATTTTAATAAATAATCAATACAGTATTCAGAACTCAAATAACATAATGCATGCAAAATTAGCATTGTTCTGATGCAGGGTGGGGTAGAGATGTGAGATGCCTGCCCTTACTCTCCTACCCCCATCCCACCATCTTAAATTACCACCTGGTACTCTGGAGCGCTGAAGTCCTAAGGAATCCCCAAACTCCGCCCACTTGGTTCACCCCTTGCTAAACAAAACAACAAAAGGCCTCTATGTCATCTCTCATAGAAGGGTTCTCTCAAGGATCTGAAATTGAAAGGGGATGAGGGGGGGAGGCCTGGTCATGCCCTGGGTTACATGTTGGGCAAGGAGCTGCTAGCCAAGAGGTCAGCAATTTGAAACCATCAGCCACTCCTAGGAAAAAAGACACTGCTTTCTACTCCCTTGAACCATCATCGTCTCAGGAATCTGGGGCTACAGGGTCACTATGAGATGGAATCAAGTCAATGGCGGTGAGTTGGAGTTGGAGTTTGAGGGAAGAGAACTCAAGTATTCCCACAAGGGAATACTTTCCTCAGAATCAAAAAATGTAGATGGAATCAAGTCAATGGCGGTGAGTTGGAGTTGGAGTTGGAGGGAAGAGAATTCAAGTATTCCCACAAGGGAACACTTTCCTCAGAAAGAAAAAATGTAGTCAAGAGACAGGGAATGTGACTAGACTATGAAGTGTCCCTCCTCACAGCACCCTCCTCACAGCTGGCAGGGCAGAAGTCTTATCCTCCCATCCTGGGCCATCCTTTCTGGGTGCCTTGGATGGATGAGGATGAGTGGAGAAGTGCTAAGGAGACCACCATTATTCCGGTGCCTCCTCAGTGCCCCAAAGCTCACCTTAGCTCCCAAGGCTTGCTTCTTAAATTTTCCACTATCTCTCTAAGGCCCCCTCTTCTCTAGAGCCACTGCCACTGCCTTAGTTCACGCTGCCACCACTTTTTGTGGTGTTGTTTATTATAGGGCTTTTTACTGAGAAGTCACATGGTATGCAATAAAGAGTGGATCTTCTTCCCAATCCCAATCTTCCGTTCAAATCCCAAACTCCAGATCACATTCCCTGCAACCACCATTGAAATGTATGCATGTCTAAATCCTTCTTGGGATTTTTATACATTTAAAGGTCCTATATACAGTGGGGCTTCAAAAAGTGTGTGGACATTTTTCATTATCTTTTAATTCCATTTTTCCACAAATTTTATCTAACCTCTCATTTATGCCTATGTAGGACTCCTTCTAATTCTCCTAATAATATACAGCCAATTTATACCAATTTTGTGAACTTTGATTTTTCAATTTAACAGTACATACTGGAAACACTAATATATGTAGATGATTTATTCTGCTCTCATTTATTCCATTCTGTAGATGCACCTTAACTTATTTAACCAGTTCTTTTTATTTTTTTAAACATTTTATTAGGGGCTCATACAACTGTTATCGCAATCCATACACACATCAATTGTGTAAAGCGCATTTGTACATCATTCTCAAAACATTTTCTCTCCACTTAAACCTCCGACATTAGGTCCTCATTTTTCCCCTCCCTCATGAGCCCTTGATAGTTTATAAATTGGTATTTTGTCATATCTTGCCCTGTCCGACATCTCCCTTCACCCACTTTTCGGTTGTCTGTCCACCATGGAGGAGGTCACATATAGTTCCTTGTAATAACCAGTTCTTATTAGCAAATATTTCTTTTCCTTGATATTTCTTTCCAAAAACGATATGATTTCCTAGTGGGCCATCCCACCTCCACAGAGTTACTTCTTTCATTGCCTTTTCCTCACCACTTTCCAAAGCTCAGCTCTGACCTGTTCTAAAAACATCAATGGCTCTTGTGGCCTTTGTCGATCAAAAGGCAATACAGTCTAGTGGTCAGGTGTATGGGTGCTGGGCTCAGAAATCCCGTATCCAAATGCCAGCTCTCTTCTCATGGGTGGTGTGATCTTGGATGATTTACTCTTAGCCTCAGTTTCCTGGTGACTGGGTCTTTTGCCCATAGAGCAGCAAGATGGATTTCAACTGGCAACCTTTCAGTTAGCAGCCAAGTGCCATTCGCACCACAAGGACTCCTCCTGGCACATGTATTATGTATTAATAAATGTAAACCATTGTTATTATGCTCATAAACTTAGGTCAAACAGGCTGTTGAATGTGCTTCCAAGGGCAGAGTTTACATCCACCCCAAAGTACCACCCTAGCTGTGCAGAGCAGGCACCCATGCTGATGATCCTATGCCCAAGGCAAGGAAGCTATTAAATATTTTTAATATCATCCTTTCCCAAGAGGGTGGCACAGGTTCCACAACTGCCTTTGATCATACTGCTCCGTCCACCAGGAATGCTCATTCGCTTTTGAGAACCCCGCCTTTCTTCAAGGCCAAATTCAAACACCACCACCTTTACCAGTCATCTGCTGCTTTCCTAACCAGAAATGATTTCTCCCCACCCCTCTGTATTGTTCACATACCTTTTATATGACTTATACAATCTGTATTAATTGATTTGAAATGGCAGGATCACGCATAGTTTACCTTTGTGTTTCCAGGAACACCTGGCATGGTGCTTGGCATGGTGCGACCCATGCACCCAGTTCTCCCTAAGACTAGCTGGGTCCATCACAGACCCTAATCACTGTTTATCAACTAATCAGTGTTTAGCAGATGAGTGAATAAATAGATGCTTCAAAAGAAGGAGAGACAAACCGTCGTATTCCACCCCCAAAATGTTGAGAAAAACCTCCCTGCCAGTTTCCTGTGCCCATCTGCAGGGGTCGGAGCACATTTGGATCTTTGTTGAAAAACAAGAGAGAGATGGCAGTTGACATAGTTTTTTGTGTTGTTGGGTTTTTTTTTAATCTATTCTGCATAATGTGTTCCAGAACATAGAGTTGGCCAGACTCTATACACAATGATTTCTGAGAGGTATGAAACGCTAGGCCATCCTACCAAAGCTGCCAGACGACCCCAGCCCAAGCAGGCTTCAAACAGCACTGACAGCACCTCAATGACTGCGGAGGAAGAGGACACAGGCAGCACGCAAGTCAGCAGAAGGGATTTACGTCACTTGGCCCCTCAGGAGGAGAGGGCCTTTGAGGGGCAGACCCAGCATGATCTCATCACTCCAAACAAGGCAATCGACAATACAGTGTATTCACAAGTGTTTCACAAGTTTCAGGTGAGTTCTTTGGGTCACCACCTCTTTCTCACTCCTCCCCCACTAGGACCATCCACTACCCTAGAAAACTAGTCCCACCAAACTAGGCATGTGACAGGGGTGTGACCAGGACCATGGTGCATGGGCAGGACATTGTGCCTCTATCCATATTCACCAAACCTCAGGTCCCTTGGGATGGGAGTGGCCATCTCTTAGCTCCCTAGGGCTGTGATTAATAGCAGAGGGAGGTGGTGTGGAACCAGAGGATCTGTCCCCTCTGTTCCAAGGCTGCTTTGATCTTCCGGGTTAAAACCAGAAGGGTTGTTTGTAGGTGAAACTTTGAAAATACCTCCTTTGGCTAGTCTGTGGTTATTTTCTTACAGGGAGAGTGGCCAGTTCCTCAGAAGAATGACAATTCGCTCACAGTATACTGCTCCATACAAAAACCCCAGCTGGTGAGAACAATATTTTTTACAGATCCCACAAATGAGGAACTATTGCCCACAGCATTTTAACTGACAGTACTAGATCCACAGAGCTGAGGACTTTAACTTCTACCCATTACACACCTTTGGCACATTTCATGGTCACCAGAGATGCTTAAAAATACATATGCCTGGCTTACATCTGGATGCCAAAGGCTGAACGTTTTAATAAGGTGCATTACTCTATCCATAGCTTAGCTCCAACCCAAATTCTTTTATCATAAAGCCTTTCTACTCCTCATTGCTGTGATGCATAGGGATTTCCCAAGTTTGAAAAACCGTGAGATCTGCACACATCATTTAGAAAGCAGTTGTGTAGTCCACACTTATTCAGGTATGCAGTTGAGCTGAGCAGTCACCTGACGCACATCTTGACTTCTAGAGCATGGCCCAATGGCTAGTCATCTATGGACTTCACGGCAAATCCACACTATTCCCGTATGCCCAAAGCTGCTCTCCCAGTCCTTTGGGTTGGGATCAATACTGCTCCCTCAGACAAAAATGGACATCAGTCAGTCCCTGCCCTGCGTTTATAATTGTGCTTGCCTGGCTACTCTTCCATGGCTCCCACACCACCCCCAGGAAATGGAGGCCCCTGAAACCACCCTTTCACAATATGCAAAAAGAGATCTAGATATTCCTTCAGTCAAGTTTTAGAATAAATTTATTGTGGAGGATGAATTTATTTATTTTTATATTTGGGGGTCTCCTAAAGTCACGATTGCCCACTTGATCAGAAAATTCTCAAATTTACTTTAGTTACTAATTTCTAACATGTGTCTCTCTACTCTGTAGATCAAAGATGAATGCTCTTGCCAAGCCATGAATGACACCTAACCTCCCCTCTTCCCTGCATCATCCTAGGTCTCATCTGATCTGTAGATGAACCCTCTCTGGCAAGGCAAATCCTGGAGTAGTCAGAACAGGAAGGTTTAAGGGTCTGTGCCATTACTTTGGCACTTACAGCAGAATTATCTTTATGTGAATGTTTGCTTTCTCCAGCTAGGACAGAGACTGGTTGTCTTCCTTTTGCCCCTTGATTTGATGAACTGAACTATTTTATCTATCCTTTGCACAGTCCACTCTGCAGGATTACAATGAACAGATGCTTCACCAACTTGACTGATTACACATTCTCGAGACCAGTCCACATGACCTTACTTCCATAGAATTGACCAACCAGTCATAGCTGGTCTCACCTTCTACGTTCTAGGAACTGCAGGCTTCCAGGTTTTGTTGACTCTGTTCTTTTATCTTCTGATTCACAGGGAAGAACACCACCAGAACAGAATGATGAGCCCCCTGAAATTCCTACCTATGAGAATTCCAACTGAAAACAAAAACAGCTGTGTGTGTGTGTGTGCATGTGTGTGTAATTTGTGTAATTTACTTTTATACAAACAAACTTAATGAGTGAATGAGAAAGTGATAAATGTTCAATAACTCTTTATTTGTAAATATAATCCAGTACTCTCAAGTACTGTATCCCATGGAACAGATAATAAAACCCAGAACTCACGACTTTTCATGTTAGAGAAATATTTATATTTCTATTGTTAATTTTGAATGTTTGCTATGTTGATATTTTTGCAAAGTCATTACCTCTGTGAGTATTATATTAAATGCATGCTAGGTTGTATTTACTGGTACAGCAAAACTATTTTAAAGTTGAAGTGACAAATATTATTGGTTATAAAACTTAGAGCACGTGATTGGATTATTTTAGATCCCTCAGTTTTGCATGTCATATAAGACTGAAACTCCTATTGGCTGCTTACCAGGACATGTACAAGAGCATGTCGTTGCGTTTGCTTTATGGAAAGAGCTTTGCTGGCCCTGCTGGCTGGAACTGCTGAATCTGCAGACACAGATGTGCAAGAATGGTCTCTCAGAATGGGTGGGTGGCCTTTTATTTATTAACATAAACCATCCATGCCCAGGGCATCCACGTGCATACATAACAAATGTACCAAGACTTATTAGAGTTCATTTTTTGACAGAAATCGTGTACTTCCAAGAAATCACCAAGAGAAGGGGTTTCAATGATACAGGAAGGAACTGTAGGAGGGTAATGTCAAGGTAGATATTGAAGTGATGGGTGCTCCACAGTTTAAACAATGTGGGCACCCTTGTGACCTTGCATGCATTTTTCAGTGAGCACATTCGCATGCACTGGGACTGATATCCATTTCACTCGGTGACCTGCCCGCTCCCTTCCACGGTGGCACTCACTGTTCCCTGTGTCCTGCCAGGTTGCCATCTAGGGGTCTTGGCTGTGAACAACTAGTAGCCCTGTTTTGTCAATGCACGAGGCGCATGACTGTCTTGCTTACTGAATAAACCCACTCTGAAGACAGACTCCTGCTTGGGTCCCAAGGGCTGCAGGTGTCACTGTCCCCCTGATGTGCTTGCTGTCATATCGTTTCCCCTTTCAACTCACTGCATGACGTCAAGTTCCTCCAAGGGGCCTGGACCGACCAGCCTTCACCCCATCTTCTAAAGCAGTGTTTCCCAAAGGGGGCAATACCATCCCCTGGGGGACTCTGGAGCCATCTGGAGGTGGGGGGAGGTGCTGCTAAAGCAGATACCTACACTTTACCCTGGATTATGAGCTGTAGTAAAAAGTTTTTACTTACTGGGGGAGACTGAGTAATTTGTTTTTTCCTAAAAAGGACAAAGTAAGCCAAATTAGTTTGGCAACCTATGTAAACAGTTACTAAAATGAACACGATAGATATTCTCACACAGTTGTACAAAAATCTATGGAAAATTATAACAATTGCAGCATTATTTAAAGGAAAAGATTGGGAATAACCTAAATGTGCACTAACAGGAGTCCACTTAAAACATGATAATGTGTCCAAGCAATAGCAAATTCTGTCATAAACAAAAGACTAATTTTTATCAATATGTAATTAACTCTAAGAGACATGGGACAAAACAAGGCCCAGGACATCATGTATACAAGGGGGTATCCCCCACCTCAAAAAAAAAAACCCAGAATTTTTTACCCCAAAGCTATGTATTTAAATTTTTTTTACAAAACAACCTTATCACCTTCAAAGTACTCTCCATTACACTTAATACATTTGTCAAATATGCTATTCCATTCTGAGAAACATTTTTCAAACTCATCTTTTTGGATGGCTGACAGTACCTGCCTTGTTTTTTTCTTCACCTCTTCTATGTCATCAAATTGCTGTCCTTTCATGTCCCTCTTCATTTGCAGAAACAAAAAGAAGTCACTCGGAGCAAGGTCAGGGGAGTAAGGTAGGTGGGGCAAGAGAAGCATGCTGATGTTTGCCAAAAACTGGTGCACTGAGATGGCTGCACGAACAGGTGCGTTGTCATGATGGCACAAATCTGCCTGCCACAGATCAGGCCCTTTTTGTCACTCACTGTTACGCTATATTTTCAGAACCTCTAGATAGAAAGCCTGGTTAACGGTCTGACTTGGTGGAACAGACTCCAAATGCACTATCCCTCTCACATCCAAATACAAATGAACATCATCTTGATCTTTGATTTCGTATGATGAGTTTGGTTTTTTTGGGGGGGGGTGGCGAGGTGATGATGGCATCTTCCACTGGCTTGATTGATGTTTGCTTTGGGGGTTGTAAGAATAGTATCATGTCTCATCACCAGTAATGACCTTGGGGGGAAAGTCTGGGTCACTTGGGAACTCTTCTTTCAAAGCACAGCATGTTTCCACTCCATGCTCTTTATCCTGGTCAGTCAGAACGCAAAGCACGAATTTCACAGCAACCCTTCTCATTCCAAAATCCTCTGTTAAAATTTGCTGAACCAAGCTCCAAGATAGTCCAGATAACTTCCCCATCTCTTTAAGGATCTACCATCAGTCTCGAGCACAAGCACATGATTTTCGTGGATATTTTTGTCCATTCTGGAAGTTGACAATGTCCAGAACAAGGTTTGTCATCAATCGACATTTCACCTTTTTTGAAATGAAAAAAACATACATACGCTTGAGTTTTTACCATAGTGCTGTCCTTGAAAGGTGTGTTCAACATCACACCTTGGCATTTTTCCCAAGGAGGAAACAAAATTTCACAGCCACATACTGTTCTTTTAAATTGGCCATCACAAACCATCAAGGTTTGAGCAAAACTGCTTTTATAAAAAAAAATCACTGTGACCAGAGAGAACCTTCCCAGGTGATGCCACTGGTACACTAACTCAGAGCAAGGTGCTCGATACTCACCTAGTGAGGGGAAATGCGTACTATGAAAGCTCTGCCCAGCGGAGTTCTTTCCGAGTTTGGGGGGATACACCCTTACATATGCAACCGGTTGAATTAAAAAGTAAATGTATATGCTCCGATAGGCATATGAGTCATGAAGACTTGGCAAGTTTGGTGACTAACCCTGTTTCCATGGCAAAAACGTGGCGGGCAGGTGGGACAGCTGGATCCTGGATACCATAGCTCACTCTCCTGGCCATCATCCAGTTGTTGTCTCCATCCTTTCTTCTATCTGGATTCCTTTTGAGCAGATGGTTGATGGTGGATGGTCAGCTGGGCTCTCTCTGCACTGCCCCCGACTCATACCACCTACTGACCCCATGTGACTGGCCCCATGACTACCTTCAAAGGCCACCAGGCCCATCCTCTTTCAGCCTTGACTGGAGTTTGCTACTGATCCTGGCCCTCAATATTCTCTCTGTCAATGTACCCAGCTCCTCCCTCCTAGGAGCTAGATCAATAACTTGATTTTCTTCTGATGAGTTACAGACCCCATGCTACCCCTTACAGCAAAAACCACCAGGGATCTGGTATAGGCATGAGTGTAGAGGCCAGCAGTCTGTCAGACTTAGCTGTCCCAGACAGGCCCACTGGATGCTGATGCTACTCCTGTCTCCTGTCATGTATGGTGCCCAGGCTCCATTGTTGGGCCTGTCATGCGGATGGCACAGTGCCCTTTCAACCCTCCCCAGCTATGCTACCACTGAGCTGACCAACTTGCTGTTGTGAGCTTTCTCCCACCTGGTCGCTGGCCCCAGGGGACCACACCCTGGTACCAAGCTGTCGCCTTTGCACACTCAGCGCTGCTCTGTGGCACTTGCAACATCTTGGTGATATACCTTCAATGGTAAATGGACCTCTGCAGCTAGCAGGGGATGAGCAACCTGGCCCTGGCCCAGACATCCTAGAGGGTTTCCTACAATGAGCAGGACTGCTGGTGCTGAGGCAGCCACTAAACGAACTGCTCATGTCTGCTGTCATGAAGCAGGGCAGCAGCATCACACACATCTTTGTTGCGGTCTGTCTGCTTGCTGGAGGTCAATGCCATCCTCAGAGGCACCACTACAGCTGCAACTCACCACAGTGCTCGGGGGGGGGGTGGGGGTGGGGCTGCTTACTAGGGCATTTGCTCATCCCCAGCTCATCACCTTTGCCCCTGAATGGAGACCCTAGAGATGGGGTGCCACCATCAGAGCTATCTCCCAGGCTCCTCCCCCACTCAACAGCCCTGTCCCAAGTACCTTGTGAGAACAGCTGGGAGGTTTGTGAGGGAAGGGGTAACTCCAGGGAGATGTAGAAAATGAATTTGTGGGGGAAATGAGGACCTAATGCCGGGGGCTTAAGTGGAGAGGAAATGTTTTGAGAATGATGACAATGAATGTACAAATGCGTGTTACACAATTGATGTGTGTATGGATTGTGATAAGAGTTGTATGAGCCCCTAATAAAATGATTAGAAAAAAAAGAAAATTAATTTGGTTAAAGGAACCCCTAACGGACCCCCAAGTTGTCGCAGACAAACTATTCAGGGGAACATCGATATCTAGACCTGAGAAAAGATAATCTCTCTTCCGGAGAGGCTTTCTGACTCATCCCACATTAGTGCAGCTGAATGAAGGGACCGGGGTGATGTGTGGCTTTCTGCCCCTGTGGTCAGCCCAGCAGACTCCATTTTCCCATTGTCTGGTGCTCACTGCTCCAGCCCATCAATAGTACATGACTTCCCTTGGATACTCCCAGCTCTCACGAAGGAAGACCCGAAATGACATCCCCTCTGCTAGCCCCATTCCATAAGCGGCCTTCTTCCTGGATTCCCTATCTTGAAGCTTGATTCATCTCACGGAAGGTTGTCCCTGGGCCCTGGCATAAAGCTACCTCAGCAGATCTCAGCTCACCTCCTGAAGCCCACCATCCGTTCTGCAGCTCCTGGGAGGTACATCTATCAGACTCTGGGCCTGCCTCTGCCTAACAGTGTTCTAGCTCCTATCTGTTGAGAAGATCTGCAGAGTGACTAGGGGCCAGGCCCGGTGAAACTTTGTTAGCTCATTCAGTGTCTGTCTTAACTACCTATGCGATACGGTCTTAATAAAGTGTTCTGGGGTATAGGGTGGTTCCTACGATAGGTAGAGAAAATGAAAAAAGAAAGTTATGGGAGGATAAATAAGAAACAGCAATGCCAGCTCTGCAGAGCTTGGGAATCTCACTGATGAAGGAGACTGGTTTTTCACTGCCTCCAGGTTGGACTGCTGGCAAGTTTCCCCTAGTTTCCCCCACTGCCCTGATGTCCCCATTCTTGCTCAACCTGGAGGTTTCGCAACCACAGTATTTCTCGCTCCCCCTTACTAGAACTTCACCGCGGTCACCCCAGCAAGATGCACATGTCCTTGGCTCATACTCACAATGCTGTCATGCAAAGTTGCCTCACATACGTCTTATAGACCATTTGTTTCCTCTCCTGTTGTGTGTCCACTCTTGTCTCTTGCTCGTGGGAACTGGAGTCAATGTGGCTTTTGTGAGAACAGCAGGGGAAGTTGAAAATGAGATGGCTTCCAGGACACTTGGAAAGGGAGTTTGGTTAAAGGAACTCCCAACCGAGCCCCAAGCTGTTCAAGACAAAGTCATCAGGAGGAAACCATATCTAGGCCTGAGAAATGACAGTATCTCTGCTGCACAGGCTTCTGACCCATCCCACAGGAGTGCAACTACATGATGGGAGCAGTGGGAGGCGTGGCTTTCTTGCCCACTGTGGTCACCCCTGCAGACCTCCCGTTCCGATGTCTGCGGCTGGCCGCCCCAGCCCAGCTGTGATACGTGATTCCCCACAAGGGATACCCCCAACTGACATGCCCTGTGCTGCCCTCCCTCCGCAGAGCTTCTCCCATCTTCAGCCTTTGTGTGGCTGTCAACAATCAGACACATGATATTACATTTTGGACCTTAGTACACTCCCAGTAAAGCTTGCCAGGTGAAGAACTGCACAGCCCGGGGCACATGAAAGGTCACCAGCAGTCGGGGTCAGTGTCACCAGTGTTCATCTGCTCTACTGTGATGCCCATCATCATCTACTCTCTCTGTGTTCGCCCGAGCCCTTATCTCCACGTTAATCCCCAACACCTTTCTCAAGGTCCCCAGCTCAGATGGCTCTTTGAATATATTTCCCTAGTTTGGGTTCTTGGCAGATTCTCTTCTCTATAACATCACATATTTGTCTTAAATCCAGGTGGGGGGAAAGGCTGGGGCAATTAAACAATCATCTCCATGCAATCTCACCTGTTGGGGTTCCTATGCAGCCTCATGTCTCTCTGGCCACAAAGTCTCAGCTGTGCCCACCACAGACGAGGGAAGGGACAAGCCTAAAGACCCCAGGAGCCCAGTGTACTTGCCAGTCTCTAGTCCAGTTGTTTCATCTGGAGGTCTCCACTATCTGACCCTCCCTCAGTGTGGGAAGGGCACTACAAACTTTAGTACGATATGCATTCGAAGGAAAATTGTGCAAGATCCAATATACATTTCTGATAGCATGTCTTTATAAATCAACCATCATCACTGTGAACACTATCTTGCTATCATTTGTTTTTGACATTTTTTTCTGTTCAAAGGTGGCTTGCTTTGTTTATACCATGTACTCTCACTCTTGCCCAATCCGCTTAGTGACCCATTTGCCAGAAGAGTCCTAGTGAGGTAGTACTTACATATTGGGCTAAGGTACACATGGTCAGCAGTTCAAATACACCAGGAGCTCTGCATGAGAAATACTGGGCTTTTATTCCTGTACACAGGAATAAAACACACCATCTTAGAAACAGTTATTCTGGGTAGACTAGACAAACAAATTCATAGACACTCATATGTATATAAGAAAGAGGTTTATAAGAGCAATTAAACATTGAGAAAACATCCCAGCCCAGATCAAGTCCATAAGTCCAATATTAGCCCATATGTCCGATACCAATCTATAAAATCCTCTTCAGACTCACTAAACACATGCAATGATGCTGAATGCAAGAGGATCACAGGCCAGTGGGTGGAAAGTCTTGTGGATCCAGTGGCATTGTAAGCCTCTCAGCGCTTCCAGGGGTCTCCATGTGGCTCCTCCAGCACCACAGGTCTGGTTGCATCAGGGTAGGTCCATGTGGCTTTTCCAGCTCCCAGGACTTAGCGCCATGTGTCTTCTCAGGGAGTGAGCAGAACGAGTGTGTCCCACCTCCAAGGTGGAAAATACAGAATTCCCAGAGTCCCTAAGAGAAGGCCATGCCCACACAGAGGCCTCATTGGCTATGACCCAATTAACAGACTAGACTCTACCCCTTCCCTCTTACTCTTCCCAAATTAACACCAGATGATGTAACTACCACAGAAACCCACAAGGTGTCACTATAAGTCAGCATTGACTCTATGGCTGGGAGATTAGTTTGGGGCTTGTTTGTTGGTTTGGTTTTTAGCCAGAGGTTAAAGTGTAATATGTGAGGGGAATGTTTGCTTGAAGTCCAACCTAGGCCACATTAAGAGACTTGCCCATCTGGGTACCACCAAGTACTCCACCTTTAAAGGGAGGCTACCTAATAGGCCCTAAATCACCATTATCTTGTCTCCTTCTTTTAGAAAATGATCTTTCAAAGGCAGCAGGTACAGAAAGGTAGTCATCCCAGTTTGCAGTGATGGGAACACAAATAACCAATCAGAAGAACAGGAAAAGGTCATCTCAATGCTAATAATAATAACATCCTACATTTACATCGCATTTTATTCATCACAAGGACTTGGACTTGATCTGGAGCTCTTTGTGAACTATCCAGCTACTCTACCTCTTCTTGGCCCCTCCTCTAAGGCGAGAGCTCCTATGGAGCAGCCTTGCTCTTATACTGACTCTTAGAAACCCATGGCAGACTCCCATGTCCTATTTAGACTATACACTCTTCTGCAGAGACCCGTGGGACATCATCCTTGGGCTGTCCTCAAAACAGAGGCTGGTTTGCTGGAGCGGTGAGCAGAGCCTCAGCAGCTAGGAATAAACTTGGAAGCTCTGCAGCTCCTTGAGGCTCAGCCGAGAAGGATTCTGGGATCTGACACGTGTCTCTCCAACAGAGAAGTCAGGCCCTCCCATTAGGAGATCTGCACAACCACCAGTAGAATTCATTCAGCCTGAGTATAGTCCTGCTGTGTCATTGTCAATGGCTAATGTTTTTAACAGATTTCTTGACATCTAATTCCCTTGTCATACAATCAATTGGTTCGATCATATTAGAAAGAGTTGGGCATTCATCATCATAACCTGCAGAACATGATCTTCTTTCTCATCCTCGTTGTTGTTAGCTCCTCATTCCCCTCCAATCTCTCTTGCCACGCCCCTAGGTAATTGTAAATCCAGCTACTGTCTCTAGAGATTTACATATCCTGGATTTCTTATACAGAAAATTATATAAAACAAAATGAAGAAAGACATAAGTACACAAAATGACAGCAAATGACAAAGAGAATTGTCATTTTGAAAATGAAAAGAAGCAGAAAATACTAAAAACTGAAGCAACCTTAACGTGGGTCAAAAGGAAGATCAAGTGATAATTGTTGCATTTTAAACTAACTACATGTACCATAATTGTCTTTACAGTGCTCTCTGTTTGATCACAAGGTTATTCAAATCCCTGGACTTTGGTCAGAGGGGACTCACCAGAGGCTTAATCCACATGGGGCACTGCAAATGGATTTGGGGCCTTCACAGTTGTCCATAGCCTTCCTCAAATTGGGTGCTCAGAATTTATGTTCTGAGATCTCTCCCTCCTCTGGATTTCAACAGTATTATTTACAATCCTTGGATCATCTAGGCTTGTGGGCTTCTTCCTCTCAGTTAGATGACTGCTAATTTTGAGACAAGGCTTTAATCTCCCAGACAGCTATTTATTCTCATAACCAGGCTCCATCTCATTTCTTCACCACACTGTGCTGTAGCACCCTTCAGTGATCTCTTCATGAGTGTGAGTATCAAGTAGGAGCAATGGCTACTGTTTGTTGAGCAATTATTGCATGCATATATTATTTCCTACCCTTTATAATAACCCTATTATTCTTGTTAATTGCTGTCAAGTCACCTCCAACCCATGAGGATGCATACCCAACAGAATGAAACATCGCTCGGACCTGTCCCCCTCAGAGTTGGTGGTATACTAGCGTCATTATAGCCACCGTGGACTCTGACTTCCTTCCCACCAAGGGGATCGTGGTCCAGCACCCTATGGGAACTAGACTCCCTGATCATCCACAGGGGTTTCATTGACTGCTTTTCAGAAACAGTCAATGAGCTTTTCTCTCTGTGATGCGGTGACTTCCACCCACTGTCACTGAAGCACATCATCTTAGGGGATCAGGAGAGGCAAATCCCATACATTCCAGAGAGGTCCTGGGAGGACCAGTGCCTTCTTCCCTCTGTCTCTTTCCTTTCCCTATGTCTCCAACCCTGCTTCCTACCTTCGCTGCCTTCTTTTAGCTCCTTCTAACTTTCTTTCTTTTCTTTCCCTTTAAACTCCTTCCTTTTCTTGATCGTTTATTTCTTTATTTATTATTTTTAAATTTTTGAAAAATCATTTTATTGGGGGCTCGTACAACTCTTATCACAATCCATACATACATC